>NW_024423897.1:14412562-14498430 GCF_017311325.1 Ursus maritimus
GCGAGTGCCTTTCCGAAAACAATCAGCTGAATAAAAATGACAACGCTTTCCATCCACCGGACACCCTCAAGAGACTGGTTTTTCTCCAACCTGAGATGACATCTACACTCTGCAGGAACACAATAAATACCAGTTGATTTACGGATCCTCCTTTAGAATTAAGGACTCGTGGGTAACCAAGGTGGCTTTTCTCGAGCCTTCGTGGGAACTGTCCGTTTGGAAATCTACCTTCCCCATAGCAGGACAAGAGAAAGAAAAAAGAAAAGAAAAGAAAAGAAAAGAGAAAAGAAAAGAAAAAGAAAGAAAGAAAGAAAAGAAAGAAAGAAAGAGAAAGAAAGAAAAAACAGGTGGAACCTACGTAAGATTGGCTACAGCAGCGCACGCGGGAGACAGAACTTTCTGGGGGCATCCTGCCCGCGCGTTTCACGCGTGGTGCGCGCAGGTGGCGCTGCGGTCCTTACGCTCCCCGCGCAAGCCCGCGAGGCGCCCAGGAGGCCACCCAGAGTCTCCGCGAAGGTGAGAGGAAGCTTTCCACCCAGGCGGGGGAGGAGGGCGGGCAGGAAGCGGAGCCAACCCTGGCAAAGAAAAGACTCCAATTCCCAGCCCCCCGCCCCGCGGGGTGCGGGCCGGCGGCGCATGCGCGACGCCCGGCCCCCAATTCCCCCAGCGAAGGAGGGAGGCCCCCGGCGGACGAGAGACTGCGAGCCGCGGCGGGACCCGAGCGCACACAGGGGCGCGGCGGCGGCGGCGGCGGGGCGAGCGGGGCTGCGGAAGCGGCCGTCGAGAGCGTGGAGCGCCCGGCTCGTTCGCCCAGACGCGTGCAGGCACCCGAGGGCACGGTCGGCTCGGCCCTGATAGGGGCCTGGCGCCCGCAGCCCCCCACGCCCGAAGAGGGATGCGTGAGTTTCGCCCCGGCTCTAGGGCAGGATGTGGGAGCAGGACAAAGGCTGGGCGGCGGGGGAGGAGTTGGGGACCGCGAGCCGGTGGCCGCTGCCGGAGTCCCAGCCTCGGGCGACAAAGCGGAGTCGACAACTTTCTCTGCAACTTTTGCAAAAAAGGAAGATAAAAATTCTGCAAGTTGTTGCACAGCTCCAGGTCGCCCCGGCTCCCGCGAGGAGAGGGCAAAGGGGCACCGCACCCTGGCCGAGACCGGAGGCGACCACCAGCTCCGCCGAGCGGGGCAGGAAGGGGCGCCCGTTCGGGCCCCAGCCGGGCACGAGCGTCGGTAGGGATGGCGGCGCGGGGGGTGGTTCGGAGCCGGGGGGCGTGCTGCGGCTGCTCAAGTTGCCGTGTCCACGCAGGGTGCGCCCTGAGAGTCCGGTAGCGTCGGATCGCTGCGCTGCGTACCCGATGATGGATG
The DNA here is from genome assembly GCF_017311325.1 of Ursus maritimus. Taxonomy (NCBI): domain Eukaryota; kingdom Metazoa; phylum Chordata; class Mammalia; order Carnivora; family Ursidae; genus Ursus; species Ursus maritimus. The sequence continues at coordinate 14,413,923 of NW_024423897.1, forward strand.
AGCCGTGGTGGGAAGGGCGCGTCGCCTCGGACGTTCACTGCACCCTGCGCGAGAAGGTCAGTTCCTCTCCGCCGCGGTCGTGGGGCTGGGCATTTAATTCGGTCTCAGATTCAATGTCCTCAGGTCGTCCCGCGTAGGTACTCGAAACTCCCGGTGCCTTGCCTTCTTCCTGCCCTTACCCTTCTCCCGGAGTGTCGTGGGGAAGACACTGGAGATGGGGAGAGGTTTAACGGGTTTTACTTATTGGGAACCCAGACAGCTAAACGGAGATAATCACTGTACTCCTTAAGGCTGTGTTTCCCATAGTATTGACACCTGAGATGATTTTAAATAGTGCATTAAAAAAATGTGTATTTATTTTAATGTGAAATTTAAAAATGTATATTTAGCAAGTTCGTCATAGGATAAATGATGCTGATTCCCACTGATTGTAACGATGTAGCAGTTTAAGATAGTAAAAGTTGTGATTCGACATAAAGAAATGTTAGTTAAAGGAACGTATACGGTGTATATAGTTATGACCCCCTCAAAAAAAAAAAAATCTCTGGGATGGGACTGAATAAAACTTAGGAAACACTAGTCTAAATGAGAGGCTACAAAACTGAGAGGATGTGGGGAGAAAGCAAACACGCCCCTGCCCCCTGCCACTTTGCCTCTGGGGGGGCAGCTGAAACGTGATCCCTACACTCATTCCCCTCATCTTAAAAGGAGAAGTGCTGATGGACACTGAGAAGGTAGGATCTCCAAGCAGGTTGATGGCATGGCCTGTGTGTCTTGCCTCCTGCTTCTGGGCTCAGACTGGGAAGGGTGGTTTGGGAAACAGGTGTGAAATAGAGGAGTGTATTGGTTTCCTTTTATTTTTTTAAGCTTTTATTTATTTATATATTAGACGGAGAAAGAGAGAGCACGAGCAGGGGGAGGGGGGAGGGAGAGGCAGGTTCCCCAGTTGAACAGTTGAGCCCGATGTGGGGCTGGATCCCAGGACCCTGGGATCGTGACCTGAGCGGAAGGCAGACGCTTAACCAACTGAGCCACCCAGGCGCCCCTTGTGTATTGGTTTTATAGGGCTGCTGTGACAAGGGGACTCAAAACCCCAGAAATGTGTTCTCTCACAATTCTGGGGGCTAGAAGTCCAAAACCAAGGTGTTGGCAGGGCCATCCTAATCCTTGGTGTTCCTAGGCTTGTAGATGCATCGTTCCAAACCCTGAGTTGGTTGTCGCAGGGCATTCTGTGTGTCTGTCTTGTTTTCTCTCCTTGTAAGAACACTAGTCATTGGAATAGGGTCTACTTTAATCCACTATGACCTCATCTTAACTAATTACATCTGAAAAGACCCTATTTCCAAGTAGGGTCACCTTCAGAGAGTCTAGGTGGACATGAATTTGGGGCCGTGGGTGGATACTATTCAGCCCAACATAGGGAGGGAGAGGTGTTCCTCGTGGGATGCTTGGGTCCCTACACAGACAGGCCCCACATCCAGCGCATTTGTATCTAGTGTCCGTGGAATTCTGTTAAAAAGTCACCAGCTATTCAGGGTTTTTTCCCTCATCAGGGAGTAGCTGTCTTCAGCTGTATTAATTTTTTTTTCCCGTACCTACTAGTCTATCTCTGTCTTGCATTGGTTACCTAGGCTGTAGCTTTTTTCTGCTTCCTTTGGTCCTCTCCTGGGGGAGCAGAATGGCCAAGGTACAGCCCATTCTGCTCATCTGGGGGAGGAATCGAGGTCTTGGTGTTCAGTTAGAAAGCAGGGATAGCGGGTGGTAGACCAGGTTGGTTCTTTTCTGGAGGTGGTGGCTAACTGAAGTAGTGACAGCTGCCATGGAAACTGGGCTTCCTCGTTTCTCACAGGCTTGAGTGTTGTCAGTTCTGCTCAGAGCTTGGGAGCAACGACTGTGACCTAATTTGTCCCCTTCTAGCAGGAAGGTTTTCTGAGAGCAGTATAAACTGAACCAGCTCAGTTACCTGAGAATCCCGCATCTTTTATATGAGCGTTCCAGGCACTCAGAGGGGCAGGGGCAGGCAGTCCCCCGTCAGTTGTGCCTCAGCCCTGCCCCAGTGCTGTGGTGGTTTCTTGTGGGCTGCCCACCTCAGGGGGAGGACAGGTCTGTCCAGGTTTTACAGGTTAGAAATAGAAATCTCACCCAGGGGTTGATGCCCAGGGTCCCCTGTGAACTTGAAGCTGGTCTTATAAGGGCAAATCCCAGGTTCCTTTGGCTATAGTATCCTGCTTTCCCAATATGTTAACTATTTTTTTCCTTCATTTCCTCTCTCTGTTCAAAGAAGCAGATGCCTTTCGAGACAATTTGGCTTTATGGAGTTTGCAGAGAAAAGTGAGGACTGGGGGGAATCCACACCACACTCACCTTTCTTAAGGAACGAGGGTTGGCCTTTAATTTTTCCCAGAGTAATTTTTTAGTAAACATCTATTCCCATAATACATTTCTAATGCTGTAGGACAACTTTGCAAGTGTCTGGCACACAGTTGTTTGTCAAATGTTGCCGGATGAACACAGAGCATGTTGGATCGTCCGTCATTGCACCGGCAGTGGTTCTGCTCCCTGGACTGATGCAGGAAGCAGGGCTGGGTCATGGAGATAATGGGAGCCCCACTTTGTCAGATGTGCGATTCCAGAATAGCATTGTACTGTCATGTGTGAAATGGGACACTGGAAATGAACGGTGGCGTTGAATGCAAACTAGTTACGGTAGTTAAATAAACTCTGAGCTGCTTGTTTAATCTCTCTAAACTTTGAGCCTGGCCGCCGTTGTCCATTCTTCCCACTACCACCAGAACTTAGATCGTGTCAGTTCCCTGCTTAAAGTGTCATCCCATTGCACTCCCAGTTACCTCTGCCTGTAGTACCTGACCCAGTTGGGCCCTGGCCTGCTCTCCTACCTCGTCTCCCACTCCTTCCCACACTGACCTCCTTTCTCTTCCTTGAATGAGTCAAGCTTATTTTGCGTCTCAGGGCCTTGGCACTGGCTGTTCCCTCTATTTGAAGTCTGCATTCCTCCATTTCTATTCCTCTGCGTCTCTCCATCAAATCATCCTGTTTTGTTTCCTTTATAGTATTTGCCAGTATCTGGATTTATTTTCTGTTGATTATCTTTTCCCCTGCGCTAGAGTGTATGCTCTGCAAGAATTGGCCAGTGTCTGTCTTGCTCAGTGCCAGGTGTCAGTGTCCAGCATAGAGCCTCCCTGATGTGAGCAGAGTAGCAAGAAGAATGAATCTCCTTTAATTTCTTCTTCGGTAACCTGGGGGGGGGGGTGGCATTTTATAGGAATGTAAGGAGTGAGTGAGGACCTGAGAACTGTGGGAGATACACGTCACGTGATAGGCATTGTGCCTTTCCACTTTAATGACTGTTAAATGTGAGGCCGAATGTGAAACCGACAGTCACTTTCACGTAGCGTGTGGTCAGAGTAAGGCTTGGGGTTTGTGACTATCCTCGGAAGGCTTCATAAGTCTGACAGGTGGTCCTTATTAAGAAAGGCATCATTATCCCATTGGGCTATTGGTTGGTGAGTGGGTTGAGGCTGAGAAAGGCATCAGTTTCACAAAGTCACGTCCTTGGGACCCAGCAGCTAGACACCGTCAGCAAAATCTAAGCAGCTAGCCTAAAGCATCCTGACTGTGATGGGGAGAATGGAACCCTCCGCCCGCCCACATCGCTCTGGAGGAATGTCTCCCTCTTGGGCTGCTTTTATCCCACGCTCAGCCTTAAATTGCTGCCTTCATCATCCTTCCTGGCCCTGTTGCTTCTGCTGGAACTGCCTAGAACCCCTTTCTCCAGCTAGTTCCTGCTGGGGCTAGGGGCTGCCAGCCAGTACAGGGGGGGTCAGGTTTCTTACTTGTAACACCTGTGCCGTTGAACTTCTTCATTGTACGTGGGTGGGGGGGGAGGAAGCAGATCCTCACCAGGCCAGTGGTGACAGTGAGGCTGTTGGTGATGTTTCCCCATAACCAGGTGTATGTCCCCTTGAGTATTCAGATTAAAGCTGTGAGCCCATTAAAACCTGGGGCACCTGTGTGGCTCAGTCAGTTAAGCATCTGCCTTCAGCTTAGGTCGTGATCCCAGAGTCCGGGGATCAAGTCCCAGATCGGGATTCTTGCTCAGCAGGGAGCCTGCTGCTCTCCATGCTTTGCTCTCTCTCTCAAAGAAATAAAATTAAAAAACAAAACAGAGCCACCTTTTCTTTTTTCCCCCAAAAGAGGAGCCCACCTTAAGTTTAAAATTAGCTTTAAAATAAGTTTTAAGTTTAAGACCCCACCCTCCCAAAGCCATGTCAACAAGCCCTACTTGGCATGATGGGGTAGCTTTATCTTCCGGGGCCCTGGGGAGCCTGCATGCCAGCGGCTCCCTCCTTCATGCTGTTCACCTCCTCCTAGGATCGGGGTCATGGGATACCCCGGAGGTCTTCTTGGCCTGCCCCAGATGTGCAGAGCAGTCAGCCTGCTTCCCGAAGCTTGCTTCGTTGCGCTCTTAGAGCACTTTACCTGTGTGAGACCACGTTTCTCGAAACCAGTAGACTGACAGAGGACATTTTGACTGATGTGTGACTGAATTTATACAAAGATCTTCCTGCACACCATCAACAAAAATGACATTTAGTGATGATAACGTTGACGGCTACTGTTTATGGAGCACTTAACTGTTTCAGGTGGTGTGCTGAGTGTGCCCCCCGCCCATGCATTGACCCTAAGTGCTGGCCTTGACCTTGTTTTACAGGTGGGAAACTACAAGACTCAGAGGCTGTAAGTAACTGTTGAGAGCAAACAGCTCATTGTGTCAGAGCTTGACCATAAATTCATTTGCAAAAGCATCCATTTTAACAAAGATTGGAAATCCATGGCAGGAGACCGTCAAGGCTCTGCCATCCACGGCACTGTAGGCTTTGGGGGTCAGTCCATGTTATGATGACTCTACAAGTTGGGTTTTGTTCAAACCACGATGAGAAGCTGACAGTCCCAGGCTCTGGCCTTGCTCTGGGCATTGGAAAGGCATTGCCCGGCCAGGGCCTTCCTTATTTGGTCCTGGCACCTCACCTGTGGGTGAGGCTTCTGACCTTGAAGCGATTTGGCCCGTGCTGTCGCATGTCCCTGGGGCAGACATGATGGTGTTCTAACTTGTCAGGGCAGCGGAGGGACCCCTCCAAGCCTTCTCTCACCTGAACTCTGACAGCTGGGGGTGGTGGAATCTCACCCCAGCTCCGTCCCCTGCCCCTGGGTTAAAGCCACATCATTTTCTAGTGGCTTCTAAAGCTTTTACATCCTTTTATTAATCTCTTCCATTGTCAGTGTTTGGTTTTTTTTTTTCTCACTCTTCTCCCTAAATTCCTTAAACTTCCCCACTGCAAAGCTAAACATTTGACTCTTTATAGAAAGTGTTGATCCAAGTCCATGCTCTGCAGTGTGACTGGGTCACGCCCTAATTGCTTTTTCTATTCCCCTGCCCTCCTTTTGGGTTTCTGCACACCCAGGGGACAGTTCTTCCCAAATCACGAGACCAAACTGGATCTACCAATAAGAAAATGTTCTCGACACTGGCAATGGACATGTGTTCCCAGCTGAGTTCCAGAAATGTGTCATTTAAGCCTGTCAGACCCCAATGGATGGTTTTGCCAAAACTTACCTACCGACAGGGCTGCCCTGTGGTTGTGGTCTTCAAGGGAAACCCTAAGCTGTGGGCCCTCAGGGCCCCTTCCTGGAGGGGAAGGGGAAGCTTTTAGTATAAGCAGAGTTTCCTACAGTCCTGTTGGTGAGGGTGATCTGGGCTGCCCCCCGGGGTTGTATAGAGAGGATGGACGATGGTTGGAGAAATGGGGGGGGGGGGGCAGATGAGACATCGTTCATGGTGGCATCCAGCTTTGAAACTTCCTGACTCCAGTACCCCCACCTGTATTCTGAAGAGAGCTGGGGACAAAACTGATTCAAAATTGGGTGTTTTCTCATGAGCCCCTATGACCTTAGATGGTAGAAGTGCTCAGGGTGCCCACAATACTCACCTGAGACTTGGTCTCAGTGCCCTTTACCTGTGGAAGAAGCAGATTATCTTGGAGCCTTCCTTTCCTCTGCACATCAGGATGGTGTGATCCTTCCCCACCTGCCTCCCAGGTGTCCCAGGAGAAAACACATGCGTATGGGTGTACTCGGTCAGCGTTTGGGGCCTCTGGATTTTGGGGTGCAGAAGGGGGTCGGCGGGTACCCTGGTTGACTGGGGAAGCCTGTGCCAAGTGAGGGGAGGACACTTAAGGCTTTGAGCTGGCCCCGTGCCTCTGGCCTTGACTTGTTCTTTGTCTTCCTAAACCACACAGCCCCTTGGGTAAAGGGAGTGCAGCCAACGATTCTCCGTTGTATCTGAGCACCTGGCAGAAAGAGGTGACACTGTGGGTCTGCTGTTTTCTCTCTTTTTGTTTTTTTAAAGTTATTAAACGTACACACACACAAAGTGGGGTGGGGCTTTTTTGATTGTTTGTTTAGGAGCCTGCAAAAATAAATACAAACAGAAGAAAGTAAGATTCCTCCTACAGCCCCAGCACTTGGAAGTAATCTCTGCTGATATTTTGGGCTAGGCTCTTCTCTTCCTTTGTGTGCGTGTCATCATGATACATTTTCATTTTGTTTTCTGTGGCTCTGTTTTTTTTAGTAAAAATGGAAAATATCTGTCTCTAAACCCTCTGTTCATTGCACAGTATATCATGCACACATTTCTGTATCATTCTTCTGCACCCAATTCCTGGTTACTGGACACTAGCAACAAAAATTAGAAACAAGTGATTGTGCTTATTTACAATAAGTAATATGAGAACATGGTGACAAAAATTAAGTTATATAAAAGGGTAGATAGTGGGGCACCCGGGTGGCTCAGTTGGTTAAGCGTCTGCCTTCAGCTCAGGGTCCTGGGATTGAGTCTGAGTCCTCCCGGCTCCGTGCTCAGTGGGGAGTCTGCGTCTCTCTCCCTCTTCCCCTCCCCCACTCATTCTCTCTCTCTCTCTCTCTTGCTCACGCTCTTGCTCTCAAATAAATAAATCTTTAAAAAAGAGGGGGTAGATAGTGAATAGGCTTCCTTCCACCCTGTTCCTTTCCCCTAGTCTCCCCTTCTGAAAGGTACCACTGATCCCAGCTTCTTGTGAATCCTTCCAGTTATTCTATGCATAAACAAACACACGTGTGTGCGTGTGTGTTCTAACACAAGTGTAGTAAAATTTACACTTGTACCATTTGATTTTTTTAATGTGTATTTTTTAATAATTTAAATATTTTCTGTGAAACAAGTGAGCAGACTCTCTATGACCAGAAGGTGGTGGGTTTTTTGTTTTTTGTCTTTCCTGCTCATTGTCACTATGAAGGTGTATAGTAGATGCTCAATAAATTTTTATTGAATAAATGGGTGGGATATTTCTTTTTGGTCATTTTTTAATCTAAATATATATATTTCGTCTTACAAAATGCCATTGTAGTATACTATAGTTCTGTAACTTCATTTTTTTCTCTCTTAACTCTTATATACTGAATAACTTTCTGTGTCATTAACTATTTTTCGGCAGTGCCATGCAGCGTGTTTTACTGTGTGGATACACCAGGATTTGGTTGGCTCATCTCCTTGTTGGGTATTTAGGTGGAGCTGCTTATTCACTTTTTAAAATTGAGCTGTAATCTATAGTACGATGGACAGATCCTAGTGTGCATACAGTTTACAGTGCACGGCGAGTTTTGATAAATGTATGCACTCACGTAACTACCACCATATTCGAGACACAGAACGTTGCCAGAGCACCCAGCTGGCTCATTGGGTAGAGCACGTGGCTCTTGATCTCCGAGTCATGAGTTTGAGCCCTACGCTGGGTACAGAGATTGTTTAAATAAATACGCTTGGGAAAAAAAATCTTAAAAAAAACAACAACAGATCTAGGGCACCTGGGTGGCTTAAGCGTCTGCCTTTGGCTCCGGTCATGATCCTAGGGTCCTGGGTTGGAGCCTCGCATCGGACTCCCTGCTGGGCGGGAAGCCTGCTTCTCCCTTTCCCACTCCCGCTGCTTATGTTCCCTCTCTTGCTGTCACTCTCTCTGTCAAATAAATAAAATTAAAAAAAAAAAAAGATGTAGAACACTGCCATCCACCTAGAAAGCTTCCCTGTGCCCCTTCTCAGTCACTCACTCCGTCCTGCTCCCAGCCCCAGGCAATGATCTGCTTTTTGTGGATGGCATTTGTCTTTCTTGGAGTTTCATATAAGCGGGGTTACCCGCACGAACTCTATTCCGTCTGCCTTTTTCTACTGAGCATAATGTGTCTGGCATTCATCCGTGGTGTTGCGTCTATTAGGAGTTTATTTTTTTCTCCTGCTGAGTAATATTCTATGTTTATGTATATAACACAACTCTTTCGTCTGTCTCCCTCTTGTCCTCTGAGGCATTTCTGGTGTACCATTTGATTATAAATTGCACTGTGGTGGTGATCCTAGTCTGTCTGTGCATATGGTCATGGGAATAAATTCCTAAAATGAGATTGTTGGTCATAGGTAAAATTTTAAGAACTTTGCATATGGCCAGTTAATAAATTCCCAAAAGATTGCATCTGTTTGCACTTCCACCAATGATATGGGCGAGTGCCTGCTTCCCAGCAGCTTTGTGAGACCTAGGTATTGCTTTTAAAAAAAAAAAAAAAAAATCAGTGCCCTTTGGATAGGTCAAAATGGTGTGTTCTGGCTGTGTTTGAAAGGAATGGGAACCCAGGGTGGGAAAAGCACTGGAGGCTGGAAGGCAATGGGAAGGGAACTCTGAATACCTCCCAGGACCTGGGAAGCCCCACCTGCAGCAGGGAACCAGCCTGGGACACCTGTCAGGTTGGGTGAGGACTGTTGAGGTCATCTCCCACCCTGGCTAGAAAACTGCAGTGCTCCCTCTTAGCCCCCTGGGTGTATGCTGCCCCCGACCCCTAAAAAGCACTTACTTAGAAACCGAATCCTTCTTGAGGCCAAATTTGAATTGTCCTGAAGCATTGGCTCCCTTGGAGGCCACAGGAGCAGGCAGTGCCAGAGCCCGGGCGTTCTTTGCGATGGAGAGACAGCCACGCTGCTACCACGAGCTACTCGGTCCACAAATGACTGTCCAGTGACTTGCGTGGGTGGGCCGGGGGAACAAGACTGGGAGGGGAGGGTCGTTAGAAGAGAAGCATCAGGAACCAGATTCAAAGACTATAAGGAAAAGTTGGAAAGAACCTAAATGCCCATCAGAAGGGAATTGGTTTTGCTGTGGTTCGTCTAATACACTAAAACATGGTGGACTCGTTAGATGTGACGTTGTGGAAGACAGCGTGGCACATAATAACTGTTGATTTTCCTGATCATTGTGAAAAACCCAAACAACTCAGAGCACGTCTGACTCTGGAGTGCACCTCTGTTTGTTTTAACTTTTTATGATAGAGATTTTTAAAGATACACAAAAGTAGAGAGAATAGTAAAATGAATCCCCATGCAGGCTCCCCCGAGCTTAGTACTAACCATGTCGTCTGTTCCCCAGACAGCATGTCATTTCACCTATAAATACCTGCTAACAGACTTTTTTTAAATGTAACGATATGCCATTATCGCACCTAACAAAATTAATAATTCAAAACATTATCCAGGTAAGGTCCACATATTACATTTCATAAAAAATTACTCTTGGGGCGCCCTTGGGTGGCTCAGTTGGTTGAGCGTCTGACTCTTGATTTCGGCTCAGGTCATGAACTCGGGGTTGTGGGATCGAGCCCCGCATTGGGCGCCACACTCATTGGTGAGGTTAGTTAGGATTCTCTCTCCCTCTCCCTCTCCCTCTCCCTCTGCCCTCCCCCCAAATAAAGAAAGAAATCTTTTTTTAAAAAATTACTCTTAAGTTTTTTATTCCCTGATGGTCTCCCTGCCCCCCTCCCCATTCCCTTAAAAACCTTTTTTTCCCATAACATTGAATTTTGGAGAAACCAGGTCATTAGTTCTGATAAATGTCCCCTACCCTTGATTCGGCCTGTTACTTCCTCATGGTATCATTTAACTTGAATTCACTGTTCACAATTTGTTTTCTGTACTTCCCTACTCTTGCGGAATTTTAATATGCTCTAATGTACTTGCTGTCGAGCTGTCAGCTCAAACATCACTTCCTCAGAGAAGCCTTCCCTTACTCCCAGACAAGGTCAGCCCCGGGGGCCCCTTGTTACGTTCTCAGACCACCCCATGTTATTCCTTCAGCACTCAGCACGATTCGTAATTATACAAGTTCTTAAAGGGAACATTGGCTCTGAACCAGCTTCCCCCCTGGAAAGGGCAGGCCCATGAGGGCAGGCTGGGGCTGTGTCTCTCAGTTCCGAGCAGAGGGACTGCTGCCCATCACGGACACCTTATCTGGGGTCTGTGCCCTGCAGCCCACACGTTGCCTTCCTGGACTTCGCCGTGGCAACAGGCTCGTGGGGTAGGTAGCGTGGCTCCCAGTACCTCCGTCCTGCTGATAGAGAGATGGCCTCTGAGAGCTGAAATGCGCAGCCAGGCTTTCCCTGTGAAGTGGAAGAGCTGGGGCTTTCAGACCACGCAGTCTGCCGCCCAGAGTCTGACCTAGGACGGGCAAAAGAATGGCAGCCAGCCTTGAAGTCAGTGATGGTGTAACACGAACTTCCCCTCGAGCGACAGGAGAATGCGGGGGTTAGTGGTATAACGCTCTCGGCTCTGAGTTGATATCTCTTGGTAGCCTCTCCTTTTGTGCTCACTTTCTGTTTTGAAATAATATCAGACTTACAGAAGAGTTGCCAGCACGTACCACAATTGTGAACATTTTAACATATTCGCCTTATCATTCTCTTCTTCCGTCTTTATTCATTTTTTTTCTGGAAACGAGTTGCAGGCATCATTATCCCTTAACGCTTCAGGGTTTATTTTGCATGGTTACTTTTGAGATCGGCCATGCAGTGGTTTCGGGGGGCACTTTTGTCAGGCCACTAGGGACATCGTCCCAGGTGTCAGGAACCGCCCTGGAAGGCTATTTGGGGAGGAAGAGATTTTAGCATTCTGGTGAGAAAGAAGGAAGCGTCGGGCCACAGGCAACCTTTCTAGACCATGAATCTGGGGAAGGCAGAATTCTGGCTTATTTGCTTGGACCATCTCCATGGCCTCATTGGCAGACAGCTTCTGTATCTAGCATTTACTGAGCCCCAGATATAACCTGTAGACCTATGGGGGGCTCTGCCAGGGGAGTGTGGACTCAGCCATGCCCCGGGGACCCTCGACAGCAGTAACGGTAGTCCACACTACTGTACATTAATGGGTGCTTGCCTGACAAACATTCCCTTCCATGATCCAAGTCCTCAGGCAGCCCCCTCTATGTATTATAGTACATATAATTATCCCCATTTTATAGGTGAGACATCCTTAAGTGTAGATAGTTAAATGACTTACCCAAGGGCGTACAGCTAAGAAGACGGCAGAGCCAGGATTGGAAGGCAGGCAACCTGCTCCAAAGCTCACATTGTTAACCACTGTACAGATGGTGACACCTCGTTGCCTAGAGACGTGTGAAAAGCTTCAAAGAGGAGGTGCGGTTGGGCTGGGTTCAAAGGATAAGCAGAAGCTTGCTAGGAGAGAGAGGTGTGGAGGAAGTTCATCTCCCAGGGCCCAGGGCAGTGTGTGATGGCCACGCAGTGATGGCCACTCCGTGACCTGCAAAGGGCAGGCTGGTGAGTAGGGGAGGGGAGGGAGGGGGACCAGGAGCATTGGCTCTTGGGACGTGGGGCTCCCAGATGTGTACGCATCCTGTTAGCACGAGGAGTACTAGGAGGAGGGAGTGCTGGATCACTGGGAAATAGGCCTTGGCCTTGGAGACCTGTGTCTTCAGCGTTGGTGGTGATCCAGAGAAGTAGCACCTGGACTAGGGCAGGAAGTGGGGAGACTTGAGAGTTTTAGGAAATAGAGTCAGAGGACCAGTTAACAAAAGGAGGGATGCGTTTCAAGCTTCTTACTGGTTGGAACAAAATAATTTTCCATTGCTGAGCACGATTGGCTTTTTCACAGTGCATGTGGTTCTTAGAAAGCTCCCCCTAGCATGTGCTAGTTTCTGTTGCCTCTTTAAAGACTTGCACTCAGTTAAGGTTGTTGTTGTGTATTGGGTGCCTACAATAGGCCAGATGCTGTTAAATGCTTGATTCACATTATCTCATTATTATCTCATTGATTATTAATGTTGCTTTAAAAAAAGACAAGTTGGAAGCCTGGATGGTTCAGTCTGTGAAGCGTCTGCCTTCAGCTCAGGTCATGATCGCAGGGTCCTGGGATCGAGTCCTGCATCGGACTCCTTGCTTGGTCGGGAGCCTGCTTCTCCCTCTGCCTACCGCCCCCCCTGCTTGTGCTCTCTCTGTCTGGCAAATATATAAATAAAATCTTAAAAAAAAAAAAGACAAGTTAATTGTCCTGACCAAGACACTGGTAGTTCTTAAATATTGGGGCACGTTCATTCTTGCATTCAACGTATATTTTTTAAAAGCTGGCCACATGCCAAGCACTACCAGCTGCTGGGAGCAGAAGTGGTGAACACAACAAACGTCTCTACCTTCATGGAATATAGAGTCAAGCATCAGGCTCAAACGAAGTGCACATAAAGCCCAGATGGGCGCCCAGCTGCATCCCAGCAAGTCTGAGACAGTAAGTCTGGAAATGGGGAGCGCAGTAGACCGCGAGGGCTGCCTCAGACTGGAAACAGGAGAATTCTATTCTCTCACAGTTCTGGAGGCTAGATGTTCAAAATCAAGGTGTCTGCAGGGCTGTGTTCCTTCCAGAGGTTCTCGGGAGGATCCTTCCTTGCCTCTTCCTTGGCACTCCTTGGCTTGTAGCTGCATTGGTCCGTTTTCTCTCTCCATCTTCATCTGGTCTTCCACCCGTATCCGTCTCTGCTTAGTCTTTCCTCCGTATGTCTGTGGGTCTCTGTTTTCTGTTCTCATGAGGACAGCAGTCATTGTTATAGAGCCCACCACAACCTCGTTGTGACCTGATCACATCTGTAAAGACCCTATTTCCCAAAAAAGGTCACGTTCTGAGGTTGTGGGTAGATAGAGATTTTGGGAAGACATTTTCCAACTCAGTACAGGGGAAGCCTCTATTTTTCTGTGAATTCTCAGAAGATTCCAATGCCTGTGATCAGCTGACCACAGTGACAGAAACCCTGGAGGGTAGATCAGCAGGGGAATGGAGTCGCAGCTGGTGAGACTTGGGGGTAGTGGTAGTGGTTACCCTGCTGACCTGTTTCAGGCTGCATGGTATGGTCGGGTTGCCCAGGAGGAATCTGGAAATTAGGGACAGGACCTGGAAGTGTTGCGTGAAGAGCTGTTGAGGCCACAGCATAGGAATGGTGACCCAGGAGGGAAGGTAGAGAGATCCAAGCATTGGACCCTTGCACAGAACCACCCCTGTGCCTAGATAATGGAGGGTGTGGGAGAATGAGGGGCACCCCCAGTTGAGAAAGGTGTGAGGGATGTGGTCATATCAGGAAGCTGCCAAAATGAAGAACTTGGGGGACATTTTAGAAAAAGACCACGAGTGTTGTCTGTGGGGGCATTGGGAAGTCTCGGGGGCCGGGGTGGGAGAGGGACCACGGAGAGGTAGGCACACATGTCTTTGGCCACAGTGGGATGCCCAGCCGCGGTAGCCGGGCCTGTCACAGGGTATATTCTGGAGGGCAGAGGCTCTGGCTCCTGGGAATGAGGATGTGTGTCCGGAGCTGGCTCTTTTCTGAGTTCAGGGGGCCAGTGAGAGATGTGGTGGCTTGGGGTGACCCTTCTGTCTGCTGGAAGTAAGCTCCAGGCCGGAGGTCAGCAGGAGGGGATGTCACCGGCCTTGTCAGCTCCGTGTACCACAAGTCACCCTCTTGAGAGTGTTGAAATAGTTTTCTCGCAGAGATGTTGGTTCCTTACCGAAAACACCTCCTAGGGCTTTATGAAGCAATTGGGGCAGAGAGGGGAAGGAGGGTGATCCTCGGGCCTTGCAGGGCCTCCTAGGTCAGTGTTGTGTACTCCTGAAGCCTCTGAAGAACCAACCTTTCCCCCTCCCCTTTCTTTTTCCCTTTCAATTTGCAAGTCTCCACTTCCTGTTGGTCACCTTGGTTACACATGGTGTTTCTTCATGTCTTGCTACTCTTTGTTCTCAGGCAGACGCGATCCCTCAAGCTGTTTCCCAACCAGCTGGCCCAGTGCCTGGAGGCCCAGCCTCCCTAGGGAGGCAGCAGTTGGCAGGGCTGAGGACGAGCATGGCGGGAAGCACAGAGGAGCCTAGTGTGGTTTTCCCTCGTGGCCACTGTGGGAGAGCAGCTCAGCCCCGCTCTGCACCTTGGGCCATTTATGAAGTGGTTGTCACACAGCATCATACCCTAGGCCCAGCCAGTTCCTCTGATGCCCGAGCCCAAGATTTGCCACTAACCTGGAACGTGGCCTTGGTTTTCTGGGTACCGACCAGTCCTGGTGGTGGTACCACTGACTGCCCACCTCAACAGGGTGAGTGCAGGGATGGAGAGCCCAGCTGGAGTAACAGTTGAGAGAGAGAAGTCGGGGCATGTGTGCTGGGTACACGCGCACACTTACTGCATGTGTACAAGACTGTGTGTATACTCACACTTACCTCTCAGTGGTGGCATTGCTGGTGAATTTAATTTTCTTTGTATTCATATATGTGTTTTCTAAAATTTCTATAGTAGTCAGATATTTTATAATCAGTCAAAGATACATTACTTCGGAAGGGAAACACAAACCTGAACTAGCCCATGGAAGCCACAAAACCGTGTTATGAGCATGGAGTCAGAAAGGCCAGATTCAGAGCCATCACTTATAGCTGGATGACCTTAAGCAAGTGCCGTAGCCTCTCTGAGCTGGCCTTGTCTGGAATACTGGCATGCTGATAATCCCCACCTTGTGGGCTTGTTGGAGGATGAGAGGACAGAATGCATGGGACACAGTATCTGGCAAATGCGATACATATGTATTTAAAATTACGGATGTAACACATGTATATAAAATGGAAGGTTGTATAGAACTTCATCATGATGGATGATTCCAGATACTCCTGAAGACCAGAGAGGAGGTTTAAAAGCCTGGGAATGCTGAATTCTAGGGGAAAGAGAAAGCTCTGTCCTTGCCTTGGGGTGACACGTGCCTCAGTCTACCCAGTAGCCGTAGATGGTTTCCAAGGAGGAATTAGGTCTGTGTTTGCAGAGGATCAGGAGTTGCCAAAATTGTAAAAATATGTGTGTGTCTGTGTGTGTGTGCATGTGCGTGTGTGTATATATATATATATATATATATGTAAAAGATATGTGTATATATTTTATGACGTGCGGCAGTTGGCGGGTTGTGGGGGGATTTAATTTGAGCCAGTTCCCTAGACCCCGCAGGGCAGGGCACTCAGCTCTTGGCTGCCTGGGTGAGCTGGCGTCTGTAACCTCTTGTGCTGCTCCTAGGCTCCTAATAGCATGGCTGTGTGGAAATTCTTAACAGGGCAGTTCTGCAGGTGAAAGCAGTGGTTTTTGATCTCCGCGAGCTTTTCAGTAAATCTCTCGGCTTAGCATCATCAACTTAGTAGGAGTTGAGCCAGGAATTTTCTCTGGAGTCTCACCTTGTAGATGCATTGGGGTTTTTAATTTCCCCAGCACTCCCGTGTCCAGCCGCCAGCACCCTGAAGCTCTGTCTCCAGAACAAGCTCTCTGGGATGTTGTTACTTACCCCCCTACAAAAGGGATGGTGGTGATGGTGATCTGTGGATAACAGATTTAACCTAGTCTTTCCTAAAACTGTGTTAAGTTTTTTCCTGAACAAATGTTTCAGGGCTTCTAGTGAGCTAATACGTGATTGCTTTTAGGAAGGAACAAAGTAGTATGCAGCATATAGTATGGCCCACAGGTCCCTCTTCGGGGAGTGAAACTTGGGTCTGGGATGTCATGGGACACACACTGGGAAACACTGCCTTGGAAATGACGGAGTGCAGAGTGCATAATTGATCGTTCTTGAAGTTCCCAGTTCCCTGTAAAGCACTACCTGCTTCCTCTCTGTTCACTGTCTGCTGCTACCGGGTAGACTGAGGCACGTGCCACCCCAAGGCAAGGACAGAACTTTCTCTGTCCCCTAGAATTCGGCATCCCCAGGTTCTTACCACCTCCCTGGTCTTCATGAGTATTTGGAATTGCATATGATCATTTCGTTCAACCTAAGATCAGGAGCAAATCATTTTTAGTTACCTTTTCATTTCAAGTATTTGCCTTTGTCCAAATTTGCACATTTTGGTAATTATCAAGTGTCTCTTTTGTGTTAAGTGTTGGGGTCACAGAGCTGAACAAGATGAACCCATCCCTGGGGCGCCTGGGTGGCACAGCGGTTAGGCGTCTGCCTTCTGCTCAGGGCGTGATCCCGGCGTTATGGGATCGAGCCCCACATCAGGCTCCTCCGCTGGGAGCCTGCTTCTTCCTCTCCCACTCCCCCTGCTTGTGTTCCCTCTCTCACTGGCTGTCTCTATCTCTGTCAAATAAATAAATAAAATCTTTAAAAAAAAAAAGATGAACCCATCCCTTTCCTCATGATGTTTACAGTCGAGGAGTGAAGAAAGACACTAAAACTGAATGGATGGGTGGATGGAGAAAAGTTCTAGAATCTTGGGGAATATCTGACAGGGGCATGACCAGGAAGCACTTTTCGGAAGTGACTTTTAAGCTAAGATCTGAAGGAAGAGTAGGTTAATAATGAGAAGTAAAACCATTTGTCTAAAAGACATTTAGAAAACAACTCCGTGCAGGACACCGAGAGTTAAAATGAAGACTTCCCTTCCTCCCTTAATAGGAGAAACCAGGGGTGACTGGCTGAACTTTTACAGTGCATGTGACCTTCAGACTCCTCTGAGGTTAGCCTCAAAATGCCGGCAGAGCCCGTGTGTGAAGAACACAGGCTGAATTTTCTCCCCGATCTGTCCTGCAGCAGTGACAGGCCAGGGTCCCTGCCCAGCTGTCCCGGCTCGGGGCCCGTTTAACTGCACTTCAGCCTGGCCTCACCCGTTCTCCCAGGCGCACCTGAGCCCAGCACAGGTATAAAGTGTTCCCACTTCTGCCAAGGTCAGCGCCTGCAAGGGAGGGGAGAGCAGTGGTGGCGAGACGCATGCCTGGAATCTTCAGCAGCCTGTCCAGGCAGCCCTGCTCCCTCCACGTGCATCCCACTTTGGGCTTTGTAGGCATTGTGACTCACTTGTCCGTGGCCTTTCTGGAAGCGCTGTCCCTCTCAGATAATCCTCTTTCTGCTTTGGAACCCCCACACAGAGCTCTTGGTCAGCAAGCCAAGTGGTTATTAAAGGACTCAGCCTTTCCTGGATGTGAACCTCCCTTTCCCCCAGAATGGTGCCTCTAGTCACAGAAGTGTCACAGCGGAGGTTCCCACTCAGGGGGCAGTCCCTGCACCCCCATTGTTACCCCAAGGAAGGATCCAGGGCTGGATAAGGGAGACCAGGGCGAGGAAGGGATGGCCACAGGCAGAGAAAGCATTCCCCCAGCTGGCGTTGGCTGAGGTCACACCTGTGTTCATCACGAAAAACACTTCATTCATTCATTCATTCATTCAGACATTCATTTACTCATTCAGCAGGTACTCATGAGCCCTTGCTGGGTACCAAGTACCAGGGGTACAGCCAAGACCTGGAGGAAAAAGTGACTCCCTCTCTCTCTCAGAGGTCACATTCCGCAGGGTGGAAGGAGGAAGACGGTTAATCCGCTGCACGGTGCTGTGGCGGGAGGGCAGCCAGGGAAGGCCTGTCTGGTGAGTGACCAGCACAGACACCGCAAGGTAGAGAAATGGCGCAAACATCCAGAGTGGGGGTCTGGTGCAGTCACGACACAACCGCACAGTGATGAAACGCTCGGCAGCCATTGAAAACACGGTTTCCAGCGCCGTCCTGAAGGGGAAGTAGATTATTATCCCCTTTTGTGGACATTTGCACAGAGGAAAACATCTGAAGAATCCGTGTAAAACTTAGCAGGACTTCAGAAGTGGTATTTTTTTTCTACTTTTGAAAATTTGTCAGTGAATATATAATTTACAACGAGTAAAAAGGAAAGAAGAAGAAAAAGATGACTGCTTCTGGGTTGGACTCGGGTGGGACCTTGCATCTGGTGACGTCGAAGCAGCGGGATATTTAGCACAGTGCTGACATGGGGCGTGTTCTTAAGAAAGGGCCGATTTTCTCACAGTCATGGTGTGGGGTTGCCAGGGAATCCTTGGGGATACATTTTGAGTTGGGCCTTAATACGGTGGGTATCTAGTCCCTGCCTCTTTTTCTTTTCAAACTGGAAACACAGTAATTAAAATTTAAACAGGTTACGCATTGAATTTTTTTTTAGTTTCAGTCTTTTTTTGGAATGTCATTTTTTAATTTGTTTTCATTAAAGCTTAGTGGACATACAATGTTATGTTAGTTTCAGGTGTACAACGTGGTCATTCGACAATTCTATACATTAAGCTATGCTCGCCGTGGTAAGTATAGTTACCGTCTGTCACCAGACAACATTATTACAGTATTTTGACTATATTCCCCATGCTGTACTTCTCATCTCAAAACC
Source organism: Ursus maritimus (assembly GCF_017311325.1). Classification (NCBI taxonomy): domain Eukaryota; kingdom Metazoa; phylum Chordata; class Mammalia; order Carnivora; family Ursidae; genus Ursus; species Ursus maritimus. The sequence goes on from NW_024423897.1 coordinate 14,432,516, forward strand.
ATCTTTTTTTAATTGATGTAACATTATATTAACTTCAGCTGTACAACATAAGGATCGAATATTTGTATATATTGGGAAATGATCACCACGATAAGTACAGTTAGCATTTGTCACTTCACATAGTGACATTTTTTTCTTGGGATGAGAACTTTTGAGATTGACTCAGCAACTTTCAAATGTACAAGACAGTATTACAGACTCTGGTCACCATGCTGTACGTTACATCCCCAGGATTTATGTATACTTGTAAGTTTGTACCTTGGACGGTCTTCACCCATTCCGCCCATCTCCTACCCCTGGCCTGTGGCAACCACCAATCTATTCTCTGAGTCTGTGGTTTTTTTTTTTTTTTTTTTTACTTCAAGTGTTTTTTTAAAAATCCACAGTGTTGAAAGCATGAAAATAAAAATCACCCAAAATCGGAGCCCTCCAAGATACCGCTGTGAACATTTTGTTGTATATCTAATAGTTTTTTTCTTGTCCTTTGTTATTATTATTTTTTTCATTATTACTATTTTTAAAAACCAAAATAAACTACTTTGATAACAGAAGCAGTTTTTCATAAGGTGGATTCCTCCCCCACACCTGAACTCCTCAGAGCCACCTGTCCGTGCGTCCCCAGCCTGTTTTTCTCCAGGTATGGCTGAGGAACACGTGCTCTTCTGTCGAGCTCAGGTGGTAAAGGGCCAGCGGCTCGGGAGGGAGAGTTTCTGGAAGCCTCTGCCTGTCCTGCTGCCCCTCTTCATCTGTGCCCTGCCCCCACCCTATCTGTTGGCCGCAGAGATGTTGCTCCTGCCCTACTGGAGGAAGGTCACTCTGCCCGGCCCAGTTCCTGCCCCTTTCCGCCCACACTGGCTGCTGAGTGCCTGCCAAGTGCCTGCCTCATCTGGGAGGGCTTTACAGGCTGCTCTTTTGTTTCTGGAATCCAGGCCCCTCGATAGGAGGGGCTGGCTTCATGCACCCTGGCTGCTGGCTGCCGGGGCCTTTCAGCTGACTTAGGTCAAAAGTGCTTGGGGAGGAATGCGGATCTTTAGAGCAAAGCCCTTGTGATGAAGGCCTTTCCCCCCCAGTTGGGTTAGGGAAGGAATCAGCTGGGCTCTCAAACTAAACAGGGTAGGCATGCTGGCGTCCCACATTGTTGTTCATTTGCCAAGGAATCGCCCTTCTCAGCACCAGAAGCTGAGGCTGAGAGCCCTTGATTCCATTTGGCTTGGGGGTTCTCTGGAGGACCTGGGATGGGCGGGTTGGTTTCCTTCCCTGCAGAGGCCCTGAGGCCCAGCTGTAAAGCCTCAGGTAGAAAGCTTCCTTCCACCCGACAAAACAGGTTCCTTTGAGGGTCCAAAGAGCTTTTCACAGAGGCAGATAAGCTCAGTTTATCTGAAGTTTGATTGCCTGGCTTGAGGAAAAGGCCACTAAAGCTCGCTGATTGCTGTCAAGTGCCACATACTTTACAGTTGTGGCACTGTGACCCTCGTTTTTTCAGATGAGGGCCCTGGGGTTCAAAACTCACATGCCCAAGGTTAATAAGTAGTGGAGTTGAGATTCCACGCCAGTGCTGCCTAACTTCACAGTCTGCCAGGCTGCTCCCCAGTATGTGGGGAGAGGAGAGGATTTGGTGCAGGGACGTATACTCCTGTATTCATTCTTGTTTTTTAAGACTATTTTTTAGAGCAGTGTGAGGTTCACAGCACTATTGAGTAGAAGGCACAGAGGTAGTCCATATACCACCTGCCCCCACACAGGCACGGCCTCCCTCACATCCACGGCCCCACCAGAGTGGTGCATTTGTTACAGTCCGTGAACCTCAGGGACACATCATTGTCACTTAAAGTTTATGCTCTACATTAGGGTTCCGTCTTGGCATTGTACATCCTGTGGGTTTGGACAAATGTATAATGGCATGTATCCGCCGTTATAATATTACACAGAGTGGTTTCGTTGCCCTGAACATCCTCTGTGCTTGGCCTGTTCTGTCCCTCAGCGTCCCCAGCCTCTGGCAACCACTGCTCTTTTTACCCTCTCCATAGTTTTGCCTCATCCAGATTGCAATATGGTTGAAATCCTGTAATATGTAGCCTTTTCATAGTAATGTGCATTTAAGTTTCCTCCTGCCTTTTCCTGACTATTTGTTCTTTTTCACTCGTGCCCGTAGTTTTGGAACACCTGCTGCTATGCCATCCACACGCTGGACGCTGGGCAAATGGTATAGGCCGGGGGGACCTGGCCCCCACCCTCGGGAGCAAGAGCTTAGGAGGAAGACACGTAAATAAGTAAATATTTGGCCATGAAGAATAGCGTGCTCTGAGAACCAGGGGAACTTGATTTGGAATGGTGAGGAGTCAGGGAAAACCTCTCTTAGGAAAGAATATTTATTTATTTATTTATTTATTTATTTATTTATTTTTAAAGATTTTATTTATTTATCGGTCAGAGAGAGAGAGAGCACAAGCAGGGGGAGCAGCAGGCAGAGGGAGAAGGACCTGAGCCGAAGACAGACGCTTAACCCACTGAGCCACCCAGGCGCCCCAGGAAAGGACATTTAAACCGGGATGTGAGGAACGAGCAGAAATGGGGACGAGGAGCCTCACAGGCGGACGTTCTGGCTTTCAGAATCCTGCCCACTTTTGTCGCCATCCTCTTCTGGGAAGCCTGTCTGCTAACTCCTCCTTGACGTGTATTGTTGCCCGTTCCAGAGGTCCATAACTTTTTCTTTCTTTCTTTCTTTTTCTTTTATGCATGGATGGCTTCCTTTGAGAATCGGCTCAAGCCACTAGACCCTTTTCCCAGGAAAATATACAGAGGGAAGATCTACAGTGTATTGCTCTGAGCTCTCTTCTCCCAGTTCACCTAAGAGAAAAGTCCAGAAGCCGTTAAGTTTGGTAGAGCTGAGAAGGGAGGAAGTCAGGACTTTGCATCTCTTCCTTGTTCTGTTTTGGGACTTCGAACTGCCTTGATGAGGGCCGTGCAGCCTGGGCCAAAGGTCAGTTGTCTGATTTCCGGCAGCTGCTGCCTACGGAACACCAAGGATCTAGGATTGTGGTTGCTTCTTGTCGAGAGTCTCTGAGCCCTTGGTGGGGAGGAAATACCCAAGTAGCCTGCAAGCTTGTGGGGGCTGCTAGAGGGAGGCTGCTGTTGGAGCTGTAGTTCCCCATTGGCTGCTGCTCCCAGCTGTCCGGCCATAGTCCTGGAGGAACTCGGCTGAGAGGTCTTCACGCGTATTCACTCTGCCCGTGTGGATGCCCTGCTCTGAGCCCTTCCGTGGCTCCCTGGTACCCTCAGGGCAGGCTGGATATCTTAACAGGGCACACAAGATGGGACTGTGCCCACCCTCCCTGCCTGCTCTGTCCAGGCACACCCTACCGGTCTGTCTGTTCCAAGCATTCCGGATTCCCTGGGTGGAACACCTGTGTAGCTTTGCAAGTGCTGTTTTTCCTGCTGAGCTTCCTTGCTTCCTGCATCTTCAACAGGTAAATTCTAGACGTCCTTCCAGATCTTGGCTGGATACATCTCTTGTCCTTGAAGTCCCCACTGACTGCTCCTTTATACCGATGGGCACTCAGGGCATTCGCTACTCACCACTACAGTTCAGTCCCTCTTTCCTCCCCAGTTCTCCCCCTCCCTGCCTTCATTCCTTCCACAGTTGGTTATTAGCCACCTGACGATGTTCCCTAGTCACCCTGGGGTGCTGACAAAATGGTGAGGAGCCAAAGCAGACCCAAACCCTGCCCTCAAGGAGTTTGAAATTCCATGTTGGCCACATAAATTCATCCAACAGTGAAGAGGAATAATACACAAAGAAGTCAAGTCTTCTCTTTAAAGAAGTTAAACTGATGATGAAAGATCTTCTCCATGACCTGGTTGGCTTGGTTGGTAGAGCTTGCGACTCTTGATGTCCGGGTTGTGAGTTCGAGCCCCGCCTTGGGCATAGAGATTACTTAAGATGAAGGGTTGAGAAAAAAGATACATTGAAAGTCATGTGGTCTCTGATCTGTTGCAGGTTAAGTAAAGCCTGGGGTCTCAGGACTTTTTCAAACTCAGTTTCTTTATGTGTAAACATAAGGAGAGGCAATAATTTATTCACCTGGGAGCACCTTCCACGAGCAAAGCTCTCGGGTTACCAAGAGAGCTGCCCTGGCCTTGGGGCCCTGTGGTGGAACGAGCCAGACGAGAAGAGATCCCAGCGGTCCCAGCGTGCAATCTCAGGTCAGGCTTCGCTTTCACAGGAAAGGCCTCCCTCCCTGGAAGATGTGGGGCATTCACTGCTCCTAGCTTTCCTTTGTATTGTCGATCACAGTTTGGACTTGTGTGATTGCCTTATCGTTTGATTTCTAGCTCTCTCTTACTGGGCCATAAACTCCGTGAGAATGGGTGATGTGTCCATCTTACTCTTTTTGCAACAGTTTTATTGAGATATAATTCACATGCCATAAAATTCACGCTTTCCAAGTATACAATTCAGTTGCCTTTAGTGCATGCAGAGCTGGGCAACCATCAACACTATCTAATTTCAGAATATTTTCATGATCCTGAAGGGAAACCCCAACCCCATTAGCAGTCACCCCCCCATTAACCTGCACCCACCCCTCACTCCCGGCAACCACTGCTGTACTTTATGTTTGTACGGATTTGCCTGTACTGGACATTTCATATAAATAGGACCACGATATGTGGCCTTTTATGACTGGCTTTTCTTCACATAGAACGTTTTTAAGGGTCATGTTCATGTTCTTTTTTATGGCCAAATAATATTGCATGGTGTGGATATACTATATTTTGTTTATCCATTCATCAGCTGATGCACATTTGGGTTGTTCCCATTTGGAGGCTGTTATTGATGCAGGCTAGCTGGGTCCGAGGACCCAGAGGGGGTCCCACAGGGCCAGCCAAGAGGGTCCTCGGCTTCTCTCAGGATACAAATCAAACGTGAGCCAAGAGGAAGTGAGAGCAGTTTGTAGAAGACATAGAGCAGGGGCGCCTGGGTGGCGCAGTCGTTAAGCGTCTGCCTTCGGCTCAGGGCGTGATCCCGGCGTTCCGGGATCAAGCCCCACATCAGGCTCCTCTGCTGGGAGCCTGCTTCTTCCTCTCACACTCCCCCTGCTGTGTTCCCTCTCTCGCTGGCTGTCTCTCTGTCAAATAAATAAATAAAATCTTTAAAAAAAAAAAAAAAAAAGAAGACATAGAGCAGATACAGAGCATCTGGGAGACTCAGAAAGGGAAGAAGAGTGAGTCTCCTCTTTGCGTGGGGTCTGGGGTTTTTATTGAGGATGGTGGTCTGGTGCAGTGTCTTCCCAGGCATCCAGGAACAAAGGGGAGTGTTGAGGTGCCCTCCGTAAGTCACTGAACCCTGGAGCCAGGGGTCTGGGTGAGTCATTGGTCTTGGAAAATGTTCATGATGACCCTGCCCCATCACTCCTTAGATGTTAATCCGTTGTGCTGAAAGACGCCAAAGAAATCATTAACTCCTTGACCTTTACAAGGAGGACAGACGTTATCTGTACCATGGGGGGGGGGGTGCAGGTCCTAGCAAGAAGAGAGGCAACAAAAAAGTAGTCTTTCTTGGGGTCCCTTCAGTTTCCCTATCTCGTGATGGATAATGCTGCTAGAAACATTCCTGTACAAGTTTTTGTGTGGCCATATGTTTTCAGTTTGTTCACATCCTCACCAGCACTTGTTTACTTTCTGATTTTGTTTTTATAATGGCCATTGTAATGGGTCTGAGGTTGGTATCTCAAGGTGGTTTTGATTTGCATTTCCCTAGTGATTAAGTATTGCACATCTTTTCATGTGCTTATGGGCCATTTCTGTGTGTCTTTGCAGAAATATCTATGCAGTCCTTTGCCCATTTTTAGATTGGGTTGTCTTTTTATTGTTGAGTTGTAAAAGTTCTTTATATATTCTGGATACAGCCTCTTACTGATACATGATTTCCAAACATTTTCTCCCATTCCGTGGGTTGTCTTTTCACTTTCTTGATGTCTTTTGAAGCATGAAAGTTTTAAATTTTGCAGTCCAATTTAGATATTTTTTTCTTTTGTTTCTTCTGCGTTGGGTGTCAAATCAAAGAAACCATTGCCTAAGTCATAAAGATTTGCTTCTGTTTTCTGCTAAGAGTCTTATAGTTTTAATCTTACGTTTAGGTCTGTATCTTATTCTAGATTATAACCCAGTGCCTGGAATAATGTCTGATATATACAAGGTACTCAATACTGAGTCAAGTGAATGAATTAATATATCTTGAATGAGGGCGTCCGGGTGTCTCAGTGGGTTAAGTGTCTGTCTTTGGCTCAGGTCGTGATCCCGGAGTGTTGGGCTTTCTGCTCAGCAGGGAATCTGCTTCTCTGGCCTTCCCCTGGCTCGTGCATGTTCTCTTTTCTCTCTCTCTGTCAAATAAATAAAAATAAAAAATAAAAAAAAAATTTAAAAAAAATATCCCTTGAGTGAATGAATGAATGAATGAATGAACGAACAGATATCTCTTGTCCCAGAACTCTTGCTGCCTACGTAGGGCCGCAGGGCTGAGAAGGTGGCATTATACAGATGAGGGGCTCCAGTTTGTTTTAATCTCGCCCCCAGCGAACCTGCCGCGAGTGAGCTCCCACCGTTCCTGTCCTGCCAGCTCCTTCTTGCCCTTTTTCCCTCAATTTTGCTTCTCCTTAGTTTCTCGACTTGACAAAATGTAGCTACAGCATTTCCTAAATAAATCGTGTCTGGCCTACTTTGGTTAAATTGCAAATAGGGTAGGTACATGAGAAAAATTTTCCTGTCATGAAAATCTTGGTTGGTTTGATATTTCTCTTGTTGGCTTTTCTTGTGTTAGAGAAATAAATTCAGATAACATGGCAGTGTCCCAATTAAAGTAGAAGTTGCCTCCTGGAGGGGAAGTATGTTTAGAGTTTACTTTTAGAAAAAAAGTGTGTGTGCAAGCAGAGAGCAAGAAGGTAACATGAAAACTAAGGAATCTGGGTGACGGGTATTTTAGGAGTTCTTTGTACTGTTATTTTAAAAGCTTTTTGTACATTAAGTACTTTTTAAAAGTCATTTTTCACAGTCCTGCCCATAGAGGGAATTAAGCCAGGGACCCTGAGAGGTTCCTGTGTGCTGGGTGTTTACGCTCACTGTTCATCTCACCCTCAGCTGTTGAGGAGGTGACAAAGGTGAAGGCAGGTGACCAGGCCGGCACAACTTGGTAGAGCAGTACAACCAGAATTTGGATGCTGGTCCCCGACCTCCAGGCCTGTACTACTCATCCTTCCCCGAGGGAATGACTGGCATCTTTGGGGCCTGTTATTTCCTACCTCTGTCATCATATCCTTGGCACACCATGAGCCTGTGCTCGCCGAGGGCAGATGGGAGATGGTCTAGGAGTTTCTGGAACGGGGGGGGGGCTGCCATCCTGGGACTTGCAGGAAGACGAACAGGGTACGGAGGGAATCGCTGCCCCCTCACCAGCCCGCAGGCGGGCCCCCATGTCTCACTCTCCTGGGGCATCCGAGGCTCTCGGGAGGCAGCCCTGACCCCCCCCTTCTGTCCTGCCTGTCCTCCAGGAGCTGAAGCTGCCCGCCTTCCGAGCCCACTCCCCACTCTTGAAGAGCCGCCGATTCTTTGTCGACATCTTGACGCTGCTGAGCAGCCACTGCCAGCTCTGCCCCGCGGCCCGGCACCTGGCCGTCTACCTGCTGGACCACTTCCTCGATCGCTATACCATCCCCACCTCCAAGCAGCTGTACGCCGTGGCGGTCTCCTGCCTCCTGCTCGCAAGTATGTGGACTCCGCGCTGCTTCCCTCCGCCCCGCTCCTGGGAGCCTGGGTGCTCCCGAGTTGCTTGAGGTTTCTGGGGTCTTTGCACATCTTCTGTGTCCATCCTTTGCCGAGTGCGAACTAGAGTAATAATAATCAACATTGTCTTTAGCATCTGTAATGTACCGGGCTCAGCGATAAGGATTTTTGCAGCTGGATCTTAATGAAGCCACACAGTGTCCTAGGATACTCCTAGTCCCCCCATTTTACCGAGGCACAGAGAGATTAAGAAGATTGCCTTGGGTGGTCTAGCTAAGTGGATAGCAGCCAAGGTTTGAGCCCAGAATGGCATGGTGCCAGACCTGTGCTCTGAAGCCCATGACCCCTGCTTCCTGTCATCGGGCCTCTGAATGTGCTAGAAGGGAAACCCGAACAACTCCTGTTCTTAGAGGTGTCTAGGAATGTGAATGCTTGATCAGGGCCGAGCAGGACCGACTGTATGGTCACCAGGCCTGGACACTGGCCTCCTAGGGTTTGCATCTTCCAGCGAGGCCTCACGAAACACGCAGCGTGGCTTTGACCGTCTGGCTGTCTGTCTTGGTAGAGACGACCATATGGCTATGCTGCTCAGGTCATGCGCTTAAAACACGACTCTGTCCTGCTATCCTGCCACTTAAAATCGCCCCCTGGTTTACCAGCAGTCTTCTGAGGATAGGGATCAACTGTCAAGGTCCTATCTCTCTGACCTCATGCATCTCTGGCCAAGCCCCCTGCTGTCACAGAACTTCACACACACTGTCTCCTCTGCCTGGAGAGCTTCCCCACCCTGCCCCGCTGTGCGGTCCTAGTTAAATGTCAGGCCCTGCGTCCCTGAGAAGTCTTCCTCCACTGCCCTGGGCAGGTGAGGTATCCCTGATACACGTTTCCATGGCATCGTGTACTTTTAATTAACACCTACCTGCCCTACAGTGAGTTTCAAGGAGGGTAGGGAGCCTACTAGTACATCATAAGACCTCAAAAAAATATATTGGTGGAGTAAAGGAATGAATGGAGCTAGGGGTTCCTTCTGTGCTGGGCCCTGCACTTCTCGAAGGTGCCTTCCCAGAGGGGTGATATGCCCCAAAGTGGCCGGCTGTAGTCATGACCTTTCCTTGATATCTAGTGTTTCCTCCTTAGAATTCAGTCAGATTTGACATTCCTCTCTACAATATGTAATTGTCCTGTTTTATGATATCGGCCCTTCCCCAATCCTTGAGTCCCACGGGTGCTGCGGGAAGATGGTACCCATTTTCTCCTGTGGCGTTGTCTGCTCTTGGTGTGCTGCCATGAACCCCTGCAGGCACAGTCACCCAATTCTAGAAGCATGGCTTTCAAGTTTTAAACACTCTGTATTGTTTTCCACCATGGCACCATCCACCTGCTATTACTTATAATCCCTTTCACTGCTTACAGCCTCGCAGTCCGTGATTTGCTCTACCTCGGGCCAGCTGCATTTGCTGTGTTCTACAGAGAACGCAGTCTTGCCGGGTGGGAATCCAGCCTGCCTGTTACTTCAAAGTCCCAAATCCACATGCCGCTCTCTTCCATCTTGGGCTCACTAGACATCCCCATCAGCCTCAGCCGAGGGCAGAATGGGCATCGCGTTTCAGGCGGCCCAGGAGGAGTCCGAGCCGTGGCCTTTGGCCTGCTGCTGTCTGTGATCTGTGGGCTGCATCGCGGCCCCATGGGGCCAGGGGGCTTAGATTTCCATGGGGCCATGCAGGCTGTCCCCCAGCGTCTTTGTGGGGAGCTGGGACAGGAGGCGCACACTGGAGACTCCTTTGTGCTGCCGCGCCATGGTGGAGGGAAGGGGGCCTTTCAGACGGAGAGGCAGACGCCCCCACCCATGTGTCTGAGGGCAGCAGCCAGCCTGGGGCGGCAGGAGCGGATTTTTCAGGACACCTGCCATATGCTCAGAGGCCTCAGGAAAGAAAAGTTTCCATGACAGCCTGCAATCCTATTCATGGCTCCCTCCCCTCTCCCCAGGCTGACTGTCAGCCACAAGGGGGGTCACCTTGCCTCCGGAAGCTTTGAGTTCTGCTCTTTCAGTACCAACTAATTCCTCAATAAGAAGAGCTACAGTTCTTGCCCCCACTGGTCAGCCCTTCAGGTTTTAGAGCTGCTTCAGGATAAGGGCTTTGCACGGATGGAACCTTCTCACCAAGGCGCAGCCCCTCTGCCCCCGTGAATCGGGTCGGTCGAGGGGTCCTTGCCTGCAGGCCAGTGGAAGGAGGTGGAAAAAGCAAGAGCTTATGGGTTGTTCCATGGCAGACGAGTAGCAAAGCGGCCCTTTGGTCTTCCTATGACTGAGTTAATGGCATTTCTTATAGCGGAGAGCATTCTCCTCTAAGTACAGTCTAGATACAAATACGCTCTAAGTACAGCCAGTCTCTCCACTCTCTTCATCGTACGCAGCTTCCCTCCCTTCTGTCTTTATGCTGTTGTTGCTGTAGTTGCTTCATTAAAAGGTAATTTGACAGCATGGAGACCCCACAAGTTCAGGTGAGCTGGCTTTGACCGTGCGCCATAACTGTCGTCCCCGCGGTGGCGGCTTTGTTACTTCCTGGTCCCTCTCTGTGTGCCCAGCCCTGTGCCAGGCACTTGACCTTCATGTCTCACGGAATCCTCCCAACCAGCTGACACGTTGTGCTGTCATCTGCCCCTGCTAGAGGCCCAGAGACGCTGAGGAACTTGTCACAACAGCTCAGAGTTCTGTTTATTTTTTATTGTGGTGAAATTCATGTCACAGCATGAAATTTACCATTTTAACCCATGTAAAGCGTACAGTCTCATGGTGTTTAATCCAGTCACACTGTTGTGCACCTGTCCCCTCTCTCTAGTGCCAGAACATTTTCATCACCCCGAAAGGCACCCTTGGATCCGTTAAGCAGCCACTTCCCACCCCTTCCCACTGCCAGCCCCTGGCAGCCATGAATCTGTTTTCAGTCCCTATGGATTTGCCTGTTCTGGATATTTCACAGGAAAGAGGCACACAGCTTTTGTGTCTGGTTTCTTTCACGTAACGTCTTCGAGGTCCATCCACACTGTAGCGCACACATCCATCCTTCATTCCCTGGTACGGCCAAGTAACATTCCGTTGTGTGGCTCCACCACAGTTTGTTTACCCTTTTATCTGTTGATGGACACTTGGGTTGTTTCCGCCTTTGGGCTGTTACGGTTAGTGCTGCTGTGAACATTCACTGCCAGCTTTGCTTGAACACCTGTTTTCAGTTCTTCTAGGTGTCAACCTCAGAGGGGAATCGCTGATTAGAATTAGCTCTTCAGTGTTGAACTTTTGAAGGAAACTCAAGAGTTTTGCTTTTGCCTGGCTGTTGCTGCTCAGAGATGACTGGGTGTTGTTGAGTCCTTGGCCCCAGGGCAGGGAGCAGCCTGAGGCAGGAGAGAGGGTAGGGCAGGCACCCGGGTGGCTCAGGGGGTCAAGCAGCCGACTCTTGATTTTGGCTCAGGTCATGATCTCAGGGTCGTGGGGTGGAGCCCTTCCAGGGCTACGCACTGAGCATGGAGCCTGCTTAAGATTCCCTCTCTCCTTCTGCTCCCCTCCCCCTCGCATGTGCGCTCTCTCTCTCTCTAAAAAAATTTTTAAAAGGAGAGAGGGTGGGAAAGAAAACCGGAAAAGCCAGAGGCATGACCGGGGTGGCCTTTCTGCTAGGGCAGCATGGCCCTAAATATAAGACATTATTATGATGATAAAAAAAAGTCTGAGTTACATTTTTATTGTTTAAAAGTCCAAATGAGTAGCACTTATATAAAAAAATTTGTTTGCCCCAAACCTGTAGTCCTGTTGCCACAGTTTGGTGTGTATACTTCCAGACCCAGACTTATTTATGTGTTTTCATAATTGGGAAAATAAATCTGTTTTTATTTACAAGGAGGAAAAATGAATCCTTGATTACACGTCCATATGGACTGCCCAGTAAACAAAATTGCAAATTTCCCCCCTTTTTCCCCTTTTTCTTTTTTTTCTCTCTCTCTCTCTATAACCCTAATTCCATCATACTTTCTCTTCTGGACCATGAGCCCCATCCTGACCCTCGCTGACTGCTTCTGGTACGTGAAAGGCAGGAAAAGCTAAGGTGACACATCTATTTCTTGGGGCAAAGTTCTGACTTTCAGGTTTTTGCAGGCGAGGCCGAGTCCTCTGCTACCCTTCATCTCAGCTCTCATCCTCCTCCCCAGGAGACGGAAGCATCAAGCAGGAGGGTGGTCATGTGGCCTTTCTGCAAGGCCCTGGTCCCCCTGCAGGGCAGGATCCTTTAGCCCGGAGTGAATCTGCTGTGCTGTGCTGCGCGTACCTGGAGAAAAGCTGGTTTTCCTACTGTACATTTTTATTTTTATTTTTTAAAGATTTTATTATTTATTTGAGAGACAGAGAGCACATGCCACGAGCAGGGGAGGAGCAGAGGGAGAGGGAGAGACAGTCTCCAGCAGACTCCCCACTGAGTGCAGAGCTCAACATGGGGCTTGATCCCACGACCCCGAAATCATGACCTGAGCTGAAACCAAGAGTTGGACGCTTAACTTTCTGAGCCACCTGATGCCCCTCTCCTGTAGATTTTTGAAAGTAGAAATGGTATACTCACTGGGACAGTGAGGTTCAAAGAATAAAGTAAAAACCTGCTGCCCATCGCACTTGCCAAAGATAGCTTCTGGCAGTGGTTCCTTCTGTCCTTTTCCAAAATTGAGCTGGTGTATTTTCTAGAAATGTTCTGTGCATATACAGACATATGGTTACTCCTCATGATTCAGAGATTCTGTACTTGCAAATTTTCCTATTCCCTCGAATGTATTTGTAACCTCAAAATCAGTATTCACGGAACTTTGGCGGTCATTCAGGGACACATGCAGTCACCTCGTGTGTGCGTTCCCAGCTGAGGCCGAACAAGGCAATGCTCTGCCTTCTTGTTTTCAGCTCCCGTGCTTAAAAACAAGGGTCCTTTTCTCAGTCTGTTTAGTGCCACATTTTCTCATTTTTCTGCTTGTTGGTTATTTTACTGTTTAAAACGGCCCTCAGGGGGCGCCTGGGTGGCTCAGTCGATTGAGCGTCTGACTGTTGATTTCAGCTCAGGTCATGATCTCGGGGTCCTGAGATCAAGCCCCGCCTTGGCTCGGTGCTCAGCGAGGAGTCTGCTTCTCTCCTCTCTCTTCCTCTCCCTCCCCCCCACCCCCTGCACACTTGCTCACGTGCTGTCCCCCTTGAGCATCATGCTGTCTAGCATCCCTGAGCACAAGGCTGGGATGTGCCATACAAAGAAAATACACGTGCTAGATGAGGTTTGCGCAGGTGTGAGTTGTAACGCCGCTGGCTGTGAGTTCGGTGATAATGAATCAGCAGTGTATCGACCAGAAATACACAGGTTCTATATTGAAAATGTGACCAGAGGCTCACAGGGACCTAACCCTGCTCTTGCCCAGGAGCGTGGTTCTGTGTTTGCTAGCGCAGTGTCCCCCGTGACTTACAGAACACAGCTTCTGTGAATTACCAGAATCAACTGTGTATTTACACGAGTGCGTTAATACCGAAAGTGCTTTCTTCGGAGTTATGTCAGGGGCATCTTTCCTGTCAGTCTGCAGGGTTCACCTTGCTCGTTATTGATGCCGAGTTCTCCGGGTCCTGAACCCTGCCGCTGCCGTCTGTGTGAGGACTCCTGTCGGTGGACATCAGTCGCCCTCCGTGTTTTTCACTACTATAAGTAAACGATAGGACAACAGCTCCCCTTTTCCCTGTAACTTTGCCCACGTGAGTGTGTGTCTGTGAGAAAAATGCGCAGGGGTGCAGTTGCTTTGGTCAAAGGCGTGTGCATGGTGTGAATTAAGGTTTTGATAGGTTGCACTAAATTGCTCTGCAGAGGCTTTAACCAACAGATGATGAGATCCCTTTTTTTCTTAAATTGAACTTAATTTGTGGGAGCCTTTGGAACCGTGCTTCTCTACCTTAATAACATCCGATGAGGAGCTGCGTCCCTCGCCCATGCCGGCCCCTCACAGGGGTCTACTTGGCGGCTCTTCTTCTGTGCTCCCAGCAAGGAGTGCGTTTGCATCCCAGCTTTCTGCCTTGTCCTGTCCGGGACGCCCAAATGAGAAATGAGTTCCCCAGACCCAACTGATTTTTAAGATTCCCTCAGCCAGAAATCAATAGCCTCATCTCTTAGCGAAGGGACCGATAGAAGCTGTTGCCTGCCTAGGGCTTATGCTCCGGACCTCAGGAAATTCTAGGAGAGGCCCATCTCTCTCCCAGTAAAACACCTTCACTCCCCCTCAGTCACCCCTGCTTTCCTTCCCTCCCCCTGCTTTGATTCCTTAGCAACTGCTGCTTCTGAGAAGCAGCTTCTTTGACAGCAGGGCAGGGGTGGGACGGGGGTCTCTCTGTTGGAGATCGGGAAACTTGAAAGAAGTCTTAGTCCCTCCTGGTAGACAGGAGTGAAGGAAGGCCTGGGGAAGTTAAGCCCATCAGCTCTCCCCCAAACTGGGAATGTTTGAGCTGCCTCTAGGGTACTAATTGTAGCCAGCAGATGAAAAGGGGGCCATTTTTCCAGGTGGCCTTTTCTTAGGGGTGTCCTTTGGACAAAGCATGAGATTTATAGACAGGATTTAACCCAAATCTGCAAGGAAAGCAGTATGGCTGCCCCCACGCAGGAGGTAATTCGTATGAGGTGGTTAGGAACGGGGCTCCTGCCTTCGGCTCAGGTCATGTTGTTGAGGTCCTGGGATGGAGCCCCACGTCAGGCTCCCTGCTCAGCAAAGAGCCTGCTTCTCCCTTGCTCTCTGCCGCTCCCCCTGCTTGTGATCTCTCTCCCTCAAATAAATAAAATCTTTTTAAAAATAAAAATTAAAAACTTAAAAAAAAAAAAACAAAACGGGTGGCTAGAGGGAGGACTGCTATTTCCTCCCTGCCATGGCCTTACATTTCAGAACGCGGGGTGGGTCTTACTCGATGTGTGCACTTCATAGGACCGTCATGGATTATTTCCTCCAGAAAGCTGCTGCAGCGTCGATGGTGCGTCTTCTAATCAGCGGCATTTTGGTGGTGGCCACATAGCACGGGGCGGACTGGAAAAAGTGGTCTGTCTCATGAGGGCCACACCAAATCTGTCCGGGCTCCGGGCTCTGATGTTGCGGTGCAATGAGTGAGGACATGGTGATTTTCCATTTCCTGTTCCCATCTCTGCAGACTGGCAGGCGTAGAGCTATTTTCAGGGAGAGGATTTTGGGTGACGTGTCGGTCAGGAAGCTGGCTGGGCCGGAAACTCAGAAATGTCATTTGCCTTATAGCAAGTCTAGCGCTCCGGCCTGTTGGTCCAGGGCCAGGGGTTCTGGGGTCCAAGTGGGGTTTTTCTGGGTTGTGTGTGTGTGTGTGTGGCTGGGGAGAGTAAGGGAGGAATCTTAAGATGCATGGGTCAGTTGAAGATGCAGCGTTTGGGAGCCCTTGACCCCCACACGGGTAGGTCACTCAAAAAACATTTATTTGACCTCTGCTGTATACCAGAAGCTGTATACCTGGGGAGGCGGTGGCAAACAGAAGTTTGCAGTCCTTGTCACTGCAGATAATTCATTCCACATGCACGTACCTACTATGCGCTGAGCCTGGGAGACAGTGCGGCACAAAACAGATCGAGTCCTCGTCCTTGTCCTCGTGTTGCTTATGATCTGGAGGCGTCGTCCCCTAAAGAAGCAGCCTGCAAGCCAGGGGTTGCCAGCAGGGCTCTGGGCACCTGCCCAGCACAGGCTGGTGGCCCTTCTAAGAAAATCTAAGTGTCTTTACTTTCAGGAGAATGGCCTGGCCCGCATCTTAGTGGGAAAACGACCAAGACATTGACGTCAGGCACCCTGTCTGAACTTCACACGTGTCTGCGGCTTGGCGGCTTGGCGGCTGGGAGCTAGGCATTCATCTTCCTTTTTTCCTTTTATTTACTTCAGCCCTGAATCCTCTCCGGAGTGAAGACTCATGTCTTACCGTACCTTGTTTCCTGTTACCTCCAGGATTGTGTTATACACATTCGCCTGTTAATGCTGAAGTGAAGGGGGCAGAGCTAGCGAGTTCTTATTCATGGGGCCCCTCGTCTCCTGGAAGAGCCACTGCTGAGTTTTCCAGATTATACCTCTTCCTTGTCTTGCCTCAGAGACTCAGACTGTAAGTGGTGGAGAGAGTTTGCTCCCCTGGTCCCAGCAGCCTGCCCATCCCTGGGCACCCCCCACCTCGTCAGCGCGACTCGGGGTACTACCAGCAGGGCCACTTCCACTGGTTTTAAACTACTTTCAGACCCAGACTCTTATACCCTTGGGCGGGGAGATTAGAGATGATTTTTTTTTTAAGGATTTTATTTATTTGTCAGAGAGAGAGGGAGACAGAGAGAGAGAGCACAAGCAGGGGGAGCGGCAGGTAGAGGGAGAAGCAGACTCCCCACTGAGCAGGGAGCCCAATGTGGGACTCGATCTCAGAACCCTGGGATCATGACCTGAGCCAAAGGCAGACGCTTCACTGGCTGACCCACCCAGGCGTCCCAAGATGATTTTAATGTTAATTGTGTTTCCTGGATTTTCAAGATTGTCTCAAAGGAGTATCTGTTGCCTCTTCCTGCCTCCCAAGTCTTCATTTTAATTACAAGCATTTCATTGTCTAGACAGGAAAAGTGTCTTCTTTGTCACTGACATGTTGGGGTTCCTGGAACTCTTCTAGGAAAGTCTGATTTGTGGGCACTTGTGAAGCAGATTCACACTGAGATAGTCTTGGCAGACCCACGTTCTGGAACCTTCTTTGGCATCTACTCTGCCGGTTCTGGCTTCTAGGGTCCCATCAGTGGCATCTTCTGAGAATTTTTAACTTTTTCTTCAGTGGGAGAGTGATATTTCTTCCTTGTAGAAAATTAGAAAATAGAGAAAAATATAAAGAATAAAATAAGGGGTACCTAGCTGGCTAAGTCGATAGAATATATGCAGCTGTTGATCTCAGAGTCATGAGTCTGAGCCGCATGTTGCGTGTGGAGCCTACTTAATTTTAAAAAAAATAAAATAAAAATTGCTTGCAAATTCACTACGTTATTTTTTTTTTCTGTAATCAAAATTTGGGGTGGAGGGCAGATCCTGGCCCCAGTGATCAGGGAATGGCGAATATGGTGTTTATATGCCATGCAGTGTTTTGACTTCTTTGCATGGATTTACTCGTTCGATCCTCAGAACAATCCTGTAAACTAGGCCGTATTATTTTCCCCACTTGATCGAGGAGGAAGCCGAGGCTCACCAAGTTAGGTGACTTGCCCAAGGGTACGTGGCTGGGGCCCAGGTAGCCATCTCCCTGAGTCCTTGCTCTCCGCCACCACACACACCAGCAGCCTTTGTCCTGCAGCTG
Source organism: Ursus maritimus (assembly GCF_017311325.1). Taxonomy (NCBI): domain Eukaryota; kingdom Metazoa; phylum Chordata; class Mammalia; order Carnivora; family Ursidae; genus Ursus; species Ursus maritimus. The sequence continues at coordinate 14,449,656 of NW_024423897.1, forward strand.
GATTCCTCCCGTCCATGCCGCGCCGGGAAGGCAGGCTAGCAGGTGGCGAGGTTGCTAGGAGACTCCTGGCTCTCCTTCCTGAGCCTGCAGAGCCACACGTTCGCTGACGGGGATGAACACCTCCATCCTCAGAACCAGGTCTCATGTGTGGAAGCCGCTCCTCTTCTAACCTTGAGACAAGTGGCCAAAATAGCCTCTCCTCCTCCTTTCCCCTGCTCCAGCGGAGGTGCCGGGACCCCCGATGTCCACACCTATAGCCCTGCAGTCCAGAAGGACTCGCTCTCTGCTCTCCCTGCAGCCTGGTCCAGAGCAGCCCCTGGCGAGCTGGGAGTATGCATTCTGCGGAGCAGTGACCTCCACTACCGAGAGAACGCCGTTCCTCCGCAGGAAGCCCTTGCTCAGCCCTGGCCCCAGATGCCAGCTGTGCACCTGCCAGGGGCCCCCACCCCACCGCCCCTGCTTTTAGATAGTGAAATAATTTGTAAAGCGGAGCACAAAGGAGCCTGGGATTTGCCGGGGCCACCGTGTGACGTCAGTGTACCAGGGGCTCCATTCTGAGACAGGGAAGTCCTCGCAGCCAGACGGGAAGCCGGTGTGTGACCCAGCTGGCCACATGCCCCCTCTGACCTGGGAGGCCTTTTTACAATTTCCTCCTGAAGAAAATAACCACCCGCAACCTCCCCTCTTGTCTCTGTTTCCAAAGTTGGACTCGGGAACTGATTCAGCCGGTCAGAAATGTGCTTTCATTCGTTCCTTCATTCGTTCATTCATTCATTCTTCCAATATTCATTGAGCCATACTGTGTGCCAGGCTGGAGATGCAGCCATGGGTGCTCTAAGAGAGGAAGGAGACAGGTACTGGGAGGAGGGACGCACTGTAAGGCAACGTGCGGTCGGGGACTTGATCTGTTTTGTGCTCCGTTGTCTCCGAGGCGCAGCCCCTAGGAGGTGTGTCTGTGTGGAATGAGCCCTCTTCAGTGACAGGGACTGTAGGCACTGCTGCCACTCACGCCGTCTCGCTGGGGCTGTCAGCCACTGAAAGGACCTTTCTGTGTGTCCTGAGGAGGGGTAAGCTCACCCAGGGAAGGTCCCAGGTCCACCTTTACACCAGCTCTCCCCAGCTGACCCCTCAGATCAGAGGCTCTTTCTCCAGGACATTTCCTAACCTCCAGATCCCTGCAGCAGGTCAAGGGCAGAGGGGGAGGGGGCGCTCCCTGCTGCCCCCCTGCTTTGGCCTCACCGCTTCCTCCCTTCCCGCAAGAGTGCCAGCGCACCACCTTTAGCTGGAGGGTTTTCATGCTCCGTCCCTGGCGTTCTGTCTCCCCCATATCAGACCCTGTCCAGAAACTAACCTGGCATTGTCCCTGTGACTGCAATTGCACAGTTGGCCCCAAATCCACAGAAGTGCACGAGGAAGAGCAAGGTCCAGGATTTGTGGAGCACTGGGCACCATTCCAGAATACTGAGCTCTCACGCTACTTTTGCCTCCGTGCCACTTCTGTTATCCCCGTCGCAGGGGCTGAGCTCACAGCCAGCGAGAGACTGGGCCTCTGTAGAACCCGGGGCGGTCGTCATCGGAGTCACCATCATGCCTTCCATGCTGCGTCGCCAAGCAAAGTGGCCCTTGAGAGGGTGCCGTCCGCAGAGCAGTTTCCTGGCTTCTCCATCACATTGCTTAAAATCTCTCTCCCGTGGCTCCTCAGAAAGATACTGCCTGCCGGATGTATGAACAGTGTCCCCTAGGGAGACACGTAGGAAGCCTCCTCTGGCCCCCAATAACTACAAAAAGCCAAAGAATTTTTTTAATGAAAAAGCTGGTTTGGATTGGGGTGGGGGTGTAGTCCTTTATTACAGGAAGGATCCCCTTAGAGATACACTCATCCACTTCTGTCCTATCTCTGGAAGAAAAAAGTAGGTCCTGTTGACCATATGGATCTTTTATGGAAAGGCTCTGGGATTAGAGTGCTAACTAGTATAAGCAGAGGGGAGGATGAAAATGAGAGTCTCTGTGGTGACCAGGGTCATTAGGTGGGGAGGGGGCATAGCTGGCCTCATACCCCATCCGTGGGAATCCAGGCACCCAGACAGCTGTGGAGACTTTCTGGGATTGCAGGGACCCTCGTGACTCTGAGGTACTCTGGACTTTGGAGCCATTTATTCATCATTTAAAAAAAAATCTTTATTAAGTTTATGCCAGATGCCATGCTGGGCGAACGGCTCTGTGATGTTCTGCAAGACACACGTGAGCCCTACCCTCCTGGAGCAGATAACCAGATTCCAATTTTCCTTTGTCCCTGACCAGCTGGGTGGTGGGAGCAACTCAGTCCTCCTGAGCTTCTGGTTCCAAGTGGGAGACACTCCCAGCCTCTAGGCTTGTTACCAGAAGCACTGAGAGTGCGGTGACAGGGGGACTTCCCCTCCCGGGGGCTGCCTGTGTTTCTTGATGCCAGCTGTGCTGTGGTAGGACCTGGCATACAGCAAAGAACCAAACGTGGGAGTCCCTGTGCTCCCAGAGCTCGCGTCCTGGTGTGTGCACATTCTGCCTCTTGCTTGACCAGCTCAGTGACCAGGAAAGTTCTACCCCTGTGGGGAGGTCCCATCTGGGAAAGGCTGTGGACCCCATCCTCTGTGTGAACCTTGGAACCTCCAGCCCCAGAGTGGAGTTCAAGGTCACAGTCCAAGGGAGTCTGGAGTCACATTGGCCAGTGGTATCAGTGGGGGGTTGAGGGAGGTGGGGATACCTTTTATTGAGCCTATTTCTACCCCTTTTTCAGAGCCTGTAAGAAAATGTCTTATAGCGCTGACTACCAGCTTTGGTTCATTTGTACCTAATAGGACTTCAGAAGAAGATCCCAGGTTTGGGGTGCAAAGGATAAATACTGTATTCCATAACTCACAGAGCAGCAGCAGCTGCTGTTTATGGGGTGCTCTCTGTGCCCGAGGCCCGGTGCCAGTCACGATGCCTCTGCTGTCTCCTGAGCCTCCCTACCACCTTGGAGGTCTGGGTTTCCGGGTGATGGCCCGAAATCACACAAGTTATATATATGTTACAGGGGCAAGGATGGAAAACTGGCACCTGAGCCTGAATTTGATTGAGGCTTTTAGGGAGGGCATTCCCAACCTGTTTCCAGTTAGGACCTCTCCCAGAATCTGGGCTGCTCTGGGTCACAGAATGCTCAGCCCTCATTAAATACTCTCAGCTCACATGAAATATTTGCCCCTCTTGGTGGCCACTTCTCTGGCCTTGTAGGAAGGGAGAATTTGTGGAAGAATTAGCATTGGAAAGGTCTGCATTGGGCCTGGCCCTGCCTGGGAGCTGGTGGGCCCATGCTTCTGGCCCTGGGTATGGGGGGGAGGGGTGGAAGCTCCAGAGCTTCCTCTTTCCCCTTGGGCTCCCACTACCTCTACTGCCTCACCCCTACCCACAGTCATCTCCAAAGCTGACGGGCCCACCCAGAGGGCCAGGCAAGACTGGGAAGCCTCTCGAGCGGACCTTTATCCCCCCAACCTGCCTCCCTCTCCTCCCTGAACATCAGCACCTTACAGAGTAGGACAGAGGGGCCTCTGAGGGGTGTGGGGCAGCCATGGGGGTATCAGTTCCTAATCCGATTCTGTTCTCGTTCTCAGATGACAAGGGGGGGGGGAAGCTTTAAAATAGGAGAATGGCCCTTCTTGGGGAACAGTCGTTTTGACTGTTCTTAAAAGCATTGCATTTCAGGGCGCCTGGGTGCTTCAGTCTGTTAAGCGTCTGAATCTTCATCTCAGCTCAGGTCTTGATCTCAGGGTCATGAGTTCAAGCCCTGTTTTGGGCTCCACACTGGGTGAGGAGCCTACTTAAAAAATATTTTAAAAGTATTGCATTTCTTGGGGTGCCTGGGTGGCTGAGTCGGTTAAATGTCTGCCTTTCACTCAGGTCATGGTCCTGGGGTCCTGAGATCAAGCCCCATGTCAAGCTCTCTGCTCAGTGGGGAGCCTGCTTCTCCCTCTCCCACTGCCCCTTTCCCTACTTGTTCTCTTTGTCAAATAAATAAATAAAATCTTAAAAAGAAAAAAAAAGCATTGCATTTCTTTAGGTAGGAAGAGGATCCAGCTGTTGCTTTTGAACCTGCTTCTCCTTAGCCAGGAAACTGTGGCCTCAGATTGGAGCCTAGGTCTAGCTCCCGAATGGGCAGCAGGGAACCCCGAATGAGTCTGCAGACAGGCATCTTACTGGGCCTGAAGGGCGGACTATGGGGGCGTGTTCACGGGGAGCAGTGGGTAAAGCAGCCTGCTTCATAGCACGCGTGCAGCTCTGGGCCTGGACATCACAGACGGGGCCCCAGCTGACTTTACAGAATTCTACTCTGCACGTGCGCCTTTTCGCTTCAGAATTTTTCTAAAGGCAGTCTTAAGTGTTGATGATTGTTGGAGATGTAGCGTATTCTTGGGGGTTCATTATAACATTTCTCTTTTTTGGGGTATATTTTACATTTTTCAAAATAAAACATTCTTTCAGCAATTAAAAATATTGTTTCCCTTGGCCCTCGTTCAGAAAAGTCAGGAATCCTATTTGGCCTGCTTAAGGCTTGTTTGCTAGGACCTTCGGTGGAAGAAGAAAAGCCAGGCTTTAGAGTAGTCGGTTCGTAGAGACAGAAAATAGAATGGTGGTTACCAGGGGAGGGGGGAACAGGGACAGTGAGTTACTGTTTCATGGTATGCAGTTTCAGTTTTGCAAGATGAAAGGAGTTCTGGTGATTGGTTGCACAACAGTGTGAATGTACTGAATGCCGCTGAACTGTATGGTTAAAATGGTAAATTTTATGTTATGTGCATTTTACCACAACAAACAGAAATGCTATTAAAAAAAGAAAAGGAGGGGCGCCTGGGTAGCGCAGTCGTTAAGCGTCTGCCTTGGGCTCAGGGCGTGATCCCGGCGTTCCGGGATCGAGCCCCACATCGGGCTTCTCTGCTGGGAGCCTGCTTCTTCCTCTCCCACTCCCCTGCTGTGTTCCCTCTCTCGCTGGCTGTCTCTCTGTCACATAGATAAATAAAATCTTAAAAAAAAAAAAAAAAAGAAAAGAAAAGGAAAAAAAAAAGCTGGTCTGTGAGTGTCCCTCCTGAGGCTTGCTGGACTGACAGCATCTTGCCTCTGTGGTTGAGTTAGGCCACTCGACTAGACTCCTACTCATCAGTCCAATGATTGTGTGACCTGCCGGGAATGGCTGGGGCCGTCCAGGTTGGGCACCAGCCCCCGGGAAGAGCGGGAGGAACCTTCAGCCGGGTGTGCAGAGCTTCCTCAAGGGCATTATTTGCAGGTTCCAGCACTGCGCCCTGCACTCAGGGCTCCCATGTCTCTGCCTGAGCTCCAGACCCAGGGTGAGTGCTTCAGTAATTTAAGGATTTTTTTTAATCTTACAAGTATGTCGATATGACTCCCCCCTGCTCAAATTTGGGACAACATGAACTCCAAAAAGAAACATGTTGATAGAATGATAGACTTGTTAAAAATCCTTTTTCAACCCCAACATAATTATTTATTCAGGACTCGTTCATGGATGCCAGATCATTGAGTTCCAGGATAATCACAGTCTGAACGTGTCACATCACGGATTACTTATTAATTTCACAGGAAAATGGTACCTTTAAAATGGAGAGATCTGGTGTCACCACCACCTTAACCAAGCGATCAAACGTAGCATCGCTATTGCTGGGACACCCTGACATTCTAGAACTCCTGATGTGAGCCGGTAAGAAGGGGGAAACATTGCCTCTGCAGTTTTCTTACCCAAACTGTTCGATCCTGAGGAGACAATCCAGAATACAGGGCATTTTTTTTTTTTTTTAAGTAAGCTCTAGGCCCAACGTGGAGCTTGATCTCGTGACCCCGAGATCGACAATTGCACGTTCCACCAACCGAGCCAGCCAGGCGCCCCCAGAATAGGGGGCATTTTAGAAGAAAACTGGCGTGGATTCATCCAGAGTCAGGGTCACGAAAAACCAAGAATGGGACGGAAGAGATGTAACAGACACCGTGTGTGAGCCTTGTCGAATCTGGATCCGAACAAACAAAAGTTAGAAAAGACATTCTGGGGACTCTCGGGGGAAAGTCAAATGCGGACTGAGTATTAGGAAATGTGAGTGCAGGGGCGCCGGGCTTGCTCAGTTGGTGGCGCGTGTGGCTCTTGATCTCAGGGTCGAGAGTTTAAGCTCCACTTTGGGTGTGGAGCCCACTTTAAAAAAAAAAGAAAGGAAATGTGATTGCCTTAATGCCACTGTTCTTAGGGTTGGTAATAGCATTATGATTCGTAGGAAAATGACTGCAGGGGTGGATGCCGTCCAGGGGTGGCATGGCACGTCTGCAACTTAATTAGAAATGGCGCAGCAAAGCCAGTATGTGTATATACACGCACACACACACACAACACATGGGGCTCAAAGTCAGCAGTGGGTGAATCTGGCCGAAGGGTCATCTGTGTTCATTGTTAACATCATTTCATCTCTTCTGTGGATTTGAACATTTTCCAAATAAAACGTACATTGAAGGAGTCCGAGAGAGTCTGTGGCTCTGGTCTGACTTGGAAAGACGCGGACTTCTGTCCCCCCCACGTCCCGGGGGACCTGCCTGAAGACTTCCAGGCATCTGGTGTCAATGCAGCTTGTTGATAAGGAGCAGGCAGCTGAGTGGCCGCGGCACCGGGGACAAAGGGCTGGCCCGCTCACGGTCATGGGAGGAGGGGAGGAAGTGTCTGCCAGGCACGTGCAGCACCAGGAAACTCATAAAATCTTGTCTGGCCGCAAACTGTATTGTGCTGGGGAATAGCTGCTGAGCGGGACTTTGCGGCCAGCGGCGGAGAGCAGGGGCTGTGAGGTCGCTCCTAGAGGCGGAGCAAAGTTCTCGGAGCCTCGGCGGATCTGAACAGAACTACCGCCTGGGAGGACCCGGTGTCCGGCCTAGCATGAGGACTCTGTCCCTCTCTGTGTGCTGGGCACTCCTGAAGCATTTTCCATCCTGCGTGGCCGGTTCATCTCCACGGGGGCAGCTTCCTAAGTAGGAAACGGCCTGGGGCGTTTAGAGCCCTTAGGTCCAGAGCAGACTCATTGAGGATTCAGACCCCACTCTGCCCGGCCCCGGCCTGCCGAAGCTTCTCCAGCCTGGGGAGCAGGTGAATTCAGATTCCTTAGTAATCCGTGGCCCCTTCCCTGGGAGGGTAATCCTCTTGGGCCGGGTGACTCGGGAAAACGCAGAGCTCTGGAAGGTTTGAAAAGCTCTGAGGGCAGGGAGGAAACTAATCTCATTGAGCGCATCTGCTGCTCAGAGCCGATTGCTGGGCAAGGCTCTTAGGGCCCCCCCAGGGTGATGCACGTTTTCGCTGGGGCTATGACCTTCACCATGCCACCCTCTGCTCTGGGCAAGAAAAGAGCGCTTGCACCCGCTGAGTATCTGTGAACGGTGTTGGCTTAGTTAAGCACAAGGTTCAGGGAGAACTTCACAATTTTGCAAAAATATTTTTTCTTTCTTTATAAATTGCACGAAGATACGACCCCCCGGAGAAAAAAATAGGGAATGCAGATAATCTGAGATAATCAGAGAACAATTCAAATGGCCTGAAATTCAACTATCAAGAGGGTACCATTCATCCTTTCAACATATATGCATTGGGCGGTTACTACGTACCCGGGTACGTAGTACCCGGTCACACCGTCTTTGCCCGCTTAGTGGGCTGCTTACGGCTCGCGGAGAAGATGGAGAGGCTGGCTTCCCAGAGGCCATGACACATTTCTCTGTGACATTTTTTGAGGCCTGCCTGGGGAATGCGTTGTATCCGCTGTAAGGCAGCCTGAAGTGGTTGCTTCCTTCTCTCTCCTAAGAAGGGTGGAAGTCTGATGGGAACTGGGTCACGAGGAGCTTGCCGTTGTCCCAGGTGTGTGGATGCTTTGTGGTTCTTTTAGTCGGCACAGACAGACTCGTGCTTTCTGAGCTCAGCTGGCCATCCTGTCTCTTCCGACGCTCACTCAGCAGTGCTCTGCCCCCAGTGAGCTTGGGCTCAGAGGCCACAGGCGACCATGCCGAGGCCAGGCCTCAGGACTCGCCGTGTGATGTGGGGGTCAGGCGGGACCATGATTCTGGTGGGGGAAGACTTCCAAGGGGTAAGGACTTGGGAAGGTGAAGGACAGGGAGAGGTCGGCAGAGCCAAGAAGGGAGGGGAAAGGGTGCTCCAGGCAGAGGGCTGTGTAGATGACGACTCGTGGCAAGCGGAGTAAGGGGCCTTCAGAGAAGTGCAGGGACGGAGGCCACAGCCAGGTGTACGTGGTTTCCGCAGGGCCAGGTGGGTTAAGGCTGGGAGGCCCATGGCCACCGCACCTGCAGAGCCTTCCGCCGTGGAGGTCGCCTCTGAGCTCTCCGCCGCTGCTGACTGCCAGGATTGCTGGGTAGATACCTCGGTTCCCTTGACCCTTGAGTGGATTAACCGAGGTTCGTGTTTAACTTGTGTTTGTATCTAGCGCCCTGCGGCGCTGTTTCATGCCGTTTATTTCCAGGACCTTCCAGTATTTATTCATTGTTCCTTCAGTACCTTCTGAGCCATGTGACGTGCCTGTTTGTGGGGTCTCACATCTTTTTGTCATCGCCATTGACAGGAATGTATCGCAGTTACCTATTCCCGCCAAACAAAGCATGCCCACACTTGGCGATCTAAACAACAGTGATGTGGGTTGCATAGCGTTTCCTCTGCTGGTTTCACCTGCGTTTATTCATCCAGCCACTGGAGGGACGGGGCTGGAAGGTCCGGGAGGGTCTCATTCACACGGCTGAGAGTTGGCGCTGGCTGTCTCCTGGGTACCTCTGTTCTTCTTGTGGCCTCTCAACCCCCAACAGGCCAGGCCTGCTTCCTTACATGGCGGTCCCAGCATGGCACTCCCAGGGAGGAAGACGGAAGTCCATAATGTCACACACACACACCCAATTTCACCGAGATGTAATTGACGTATAACATTGTATTAGTCCAGTATATGTGCTGTCAAAGCACGCACATCGTTGTATTAACTGCAACTGTATAATCATTTGATAAATGCACAGATTGGGAAATGCTCACCGCACTAAGTGTAGTTAACACCCATCACCTCACATAGTTACAATTTTTTTTCTAATGATGAGAATTTTTTTTTAAGAAAGATTTTACTTATTTGAGAGAGAGAACACATGTGAGAGAGCACAAGCCGGGGGAGAGGCAGAGGGAGAGGGAGAAGCAGACTCTCCGCAGAGCAGGGCGCCCGATCCCAGGACGCTGAGATCTTGACCTGAGCCGAAGGCGGACGCTTCACCGACTGAGCCACCCAGGCACCCCTGCAAGTTTGTACCTTTTGACCACCTTCACAAGTTTGCCCCACCCCTGCCTCCGGTAATGCCAGTCTGTTCTTCGTGTCTATGAGTTTGGCTTTTTTAGAATCCACATCTGAGTGAGATCGTACAGTATTTGTCTTTCTCTTCCTGGTTTATTTCACGTAGCGTGATACCCTCAAGGGTCATCCCTGTTGTCGCAAATTCCAGGATTTCCTCCTTCGTACAGCTGGATATTATTCTATGTATATAAATACCACATTTTCTTTATCCATTCATCTGTCAGTGGGCACTTGGGTCCTTTCCCTGTCATGGCTATTGTAATTAATGCTGCAGTGAACGTGGGGATACGGATACCTTCAAGATAATGTTCCCTTTTTCCTTTTCCTGCCTTTCCTGTCTTCTTCCAACATCTCCCACTTACCAGTCTTTCCTAGGCTCACCTCCCAAGCAAACCGTTTCTGAGGAAATGCAAGCTAAAAACCTTTTGACGGGGCTAAAAGCCCAGTGCTGAGGGCAGTGGGGAGCCATTGTTGGGCTTTCTACGTGGAGGGGGCCGGGATCAAATTTGCAAGGTCATTCTGACTCTGGCTGTCTGACCCCTGACGAGTCCTGAGATTGAATTAGTGAGGGCCAGACGGGAGTGGAGAGAGGGCTCCCTGCTTGCCCAGACCCTCACTGCTATCGCTCACTGCCGTTGGTCTCCCGTGTTCCACGTGCTGGCTGAACATTTGGTATGCATGTTCTCATTGTCTCCGACAAGCTTTATGGGGTTTAGGTTCCATTTTACAGAGGAGGGAACTGAGGCACAGAAAGGGTGAGACACCTGGGCACGCTCACACAGCCGGAAGTGATGGCTTGGGGATCCAAGCCCAGGTGTGTCAGATCCAGAGTGTGTGCTGCTAGCCCCTTGGCAGTGGGCCTTTTTGGCTTTCTGTGCTCCCTGCCTGCCCTGTGCAGGCAGTTTTTAACGTGGGTCTTTGCCTCCTGGGCGCAGGCAAGTGCCGTCGTCCAGTAACCTCTGCTTCTCCTGCAGGTAAGTTCGAGGACAGGGAAGACCACGTCCCCAAGCTGGAGCAGATAAACAGTACGAGGATCCTGAGCGGCCAGAACTTCACCCTCACCAAGAAGGAACTGCTCAACACGGAGCTGCTGCTCCTGGAGGCCTTCAGCTGGAACCTCTGCCTGCCCACGCCCGCCCATTTCCTCGACTACTACCTCTTGGCCTCCGTCAGCCAGAAGGACCACCACTGCCACAGCTGGCCCACCGCCTGCCCCCGCAAGACCAAAGATTGCCTCAAGGAGTACGCCCACTACTTCCTAGAGGTCACCCTGCAAGGTGGGGTACCCCTTTCCCTCCCACAAAGAGGCATGTCCACCTGCGGAGTCCTTACTGACCGGGGCCCATCCACCCAGAGCACTCCCACTTCGCAGGGGATACAAAACGGGTAACCATTCTCCCAGCCTATTACCAGTACTATGTAACCGACAAACAGCAGCTTCGGTACCGGCAGCTGGCATCCTACAAACTTACTCATCCCCTGCTAATTTTTCTTATGGTCGTTAGGTCTTCGGTCATTCCGGAAGAGCTGTCATTATATAGAAGGGTGGGGGAGGGGTATGTTTTAGTAATAAAGTTTAGCCATAAAGTTACCTGCTTGGGGACTTTATTCGAATCCCACTCTTCCCATTGTCTTAAAATCCGGGTATTACATAAAATACCAGGTCCGAAGTACTGTTGATACAACCACCCAATAACCCACCACAACCCAAAATGGTCCTGAGTAACAAATCAACAATTATGATACCGAGCATTGATTGAGCGTTTGCTGTGTACCAGGCACCTTATTTTAGTGCTTCGGGCTGTAGGATGTCGTTGGAATTTCACAATGACGCCACGTGAAAATCTCTTCTGTTATTCTTGTTTTACAAATCCGTTTCCTCAGCGGATGCTCGAGGCAAAGTAACTGACCCAAGGTCATTGCTAAGATTTGAATCAGGAGTCAGGCTCTGTGACCACGCCCATAACCTTAATGCCACCCTGCTCGACTCCACTTTAACAGGCAGACGTTGGAGTCGCCAGAAATGGTAAACCACGTCAGACAGAACGATGATGCCCTCATCACCAGTGTCGTTCCTGAAAATCCTGGGCGTCTGAACAGTTTGCCTTTGCACATAAGTCGTGCCGGCTTCCCCACGGTGCCAGACATCTTAGTCGGACGTTAAGATTCATTTCACACCGTATGCATGTACCAGAACATTCTGTGTACACCTTAAATGCGTGTAGTTTTGATTGGCCAGTCGTAGGTCAGTAAAGCTGAGGGTGGGGGAAGGTTCCTCAGTAAACCTAAGTCAAGTGCTAGTTCCAGTCGTGAGCGTCAAGTGCTTATGACCATTCATTCACTCATTCCACAGATTTACACTGTGGGCCTCCAGGAGGCCAGGCTTTGTTACTATCAGCAAGTAGCCTGGAGTCTGACCCAAAACAGAAGCCTTTGCAGGGGTGTGTCATTCACCCCTCACAGCGACGAAAGGACACGTGTTTTGTGGTGCTCTTCGTAGCCCATCAGCGGGCCCCTTGCACCCCCTGGAAGCTCTGGGTGAAATTTTGAAAATCATTACTCTAGGCTGACACCACAGATCCCAGACTGAGAGCCAAGGTGTTTAAGATTCAGGGGCGGAACTTCACGCTGTTTCTAATTTTTCATCTTGTGTGTGTGTGGCAGCCATGAACAGGCTTGACCCAAGCCATTTGTCCGCCAGTCCTCAGGAGGCACAAGGCAGGGGGCACTGGGACCCCAGAGCGAGGCTTTATGATGCTGACTTCTGTGATTCTCTTTCAGATCATATTTTCTACAAATTCCAGCCTTCTGTGGTTGCTGCAGCCTGTGTTGGGGCCTCCAGGATTTGCCTTCAGCTTTCTCCCTACTGGACCAGAGACCTACAGAGGATCTCAAATTACACCCTGGAACATCTCAGCACATGCATCGAAATCCTGCTGGTGTAAGTTCCACCCCAATCTTTCCGTGTTTCTAGAATATCGAGGCACTTGCTCTTGAGACCCACCTCAGGCAGTTTCTCAAAGTCAGAGGGTTATGTGGTAGTTCCCACAGGTAGTATCTCCCATGAAGTGGGCTATAGTGACTCTTGATAGAATTGAGGTTTGCAAGGGTGGCCCTTCCTATTTTAGGTAGCTTTGGATTTGCAATTTTAAGGTCAAGGGGTAGGGGAGAAGAGAAGCCGTGTGCATACCCTTCTGAGTGAGCTATTTTCTCTGAGTCCCGGTGTATCAGTCTTATGGATGATTACACTGAGTAATTACGCTCAGGTTAAGCTGCTTTTCTCAGACATGGCCTCAAAGCTGACCTCTTAGCCAGCTAAGCCCAGAGCGGCTGAACATAAGAGGCCGCCGTGGGAATACGGGGGAGGACGTGTTGAATGTATCAGAGGAGGTGCATAAGGGCCACGTAGACCCAGCACCATGAAACTGACACTGAAGGAGGAAGTGTTGTGGTGACCTCAGCGAGGAGGCAAAGAGGACCTCGAACTCCAGCCTGGCGGCACCCCGTCCCTCTTTCACCCAACAGGTGGCAGCATCTGCTAGATGTTGGCCCTTCTCACCGCGGGGCCAGGCCCCTGGAAAGCTGCCTCTCAGCCTCCTGACGGGGGAAGCTCTGCTGGTAGCTAGCCGCCTTGGTCTCCTGGCTCCAAACTGACCGCCCTGCTCCCTGACTTGTTTTAAAATCTGTGTTTGTTGAAGGTGCCCAAAGCCAGAGCATATGGTCTGGTCTGAATGCAGATGGGTGCCCCCAGATTCTTGGCCACCAGCCCTGCCTCTTCCCCGGGATGGGGGCTCTGAGATGGCCACCTTCTCAGACCCGCAGCCTCCCTGTGCGCCTGTCTTCACCTAAGTCTCTACTGGGTTAATGGATTTATTATTTCAAAAAGCTTTATGGGAAGCTTTTTTTTTTTAAAGTGGAAATAAACTTGTTGATCCCCTTTTCAGAAGGTGAACTCAGGCCCCAGGGGCGGCTTGCTGGGATCTGTGTGGCGCGCCTGGAAGGCAGAGGTTGTGCTCATCAAGTGCCAGGCCCCATGCCAGGCGCTGGCGACGCAGTGAGAAGCAGAAGTAGAGGGCCCCTCGCCCCTGGAGCTTGCGCTCCGCACGAGGGGCCAGGTGGTAACCCAGGAGTTCTCATCTGGGGGCTTGACTGCTGAGATGTGGCAGCGTAATGGCTTGGGGGACAGCGAGGCTAGTCTAGAAGTGCCAGAATGGGTTTCCGTAGGAAGCAGATCCAGGCTCAGGTCTGCGGTCTGAGTTCCGTCAAAGAGCGGGGGCAGCGCAGCAGACAGCGAGCCTGGGCCAGGCGCGGCCCTGGGGTCACAGCACACAGATCTCAAGTCCCACTTAGGGGCACACTCAGGGGTCTGCTGCGGTGGCCTTTGACCTCAAGTCTCACCCAGGTCCTTTCCTTTCAGAGCTTATGACAACGTCTTTAAGGACGCTGTCGCGGTCAAGAGCCAGGCCTTGGCAGTGGTGCCCAGCACGACCCCCACCCCCACCCAAGTGCTGTTCCAGCCGCCCGCCTACCCCGCCCTCAGCCAGCCAGCGAGGCCGGGCCTGGCCCAGTTCCAGACCCCCGTGCAGGACCTCTGCTTGGCCTATCGGGACTCACTGCAGGCCCACCGCTCCGGGAGCCTGCTCTCCGGGGGCTCGGGCTCCTCGCTCCACACCCTGTACCCCACCCTCCCGCCCCTGGATGTGTGCCCCCTGTCCCTCCCCGCGCCCCTCAGCATGCAGATGGCCATCACAGCCGAGCCCAGGCACTGCCTCGCCGCCACCTACGGAAGCAGCTACTGCAGCGGAAGCCACGCGTTCCCCGCAGGCTGTTTCGACAGATAGGGCGCCGTCGGCCCCACGGGAGGCCTTGGAAACACGTGGGCAGGGGAAGAGGACGCAGAGGAGGGGAGCTCCGCCGCGTGAGGCAGCGGGCGGCCGTCCCCACAGAGCCTCGCTGACTTCGAACACAGAGGTTCGTGTTCTTTTTAAGTAAAGCCCCCCAGAGCAAAATAGTCCATGACATGCCTCCCCTGAGCGAGTTCCTCCGGAAAACGTCTTCCCCGGGTCGGCTCGGCCACCGTCCTCCGGAGGAGGGGCCCGCAGGATTGAGAGACCTGGTGAGAGGCCGGGAGACGGGACGCTGGACGCAGACCGCCCGTCCGAGAGCATGTCCGGGGTCTAGCGCCGGAGACTTCTTCCTCCCCGCCAGCGGCAGCTGCGCTGGACAAGAAGGGCCTGCCTGACGTGTTCTCAGGACCCGCAGCAGATGCCGCATTGGGTGCTCTTCCCTGGCTGCGTACGGAGGACCCGCGTGTGTCTACGCCTGAGCGCCCACCTTCCGGGGCCCGGTGGGTGGCTGTCTTGCCTTTGTGGTCAAACACAAAACTTTACTTGGCCTTTTAGATATCTCACATGCTGCTGCTTCCCGAAGTGACCTAGCTTTCTGTTCAGTAAGAGATCTTGTTTACATACTGTATCAGGGATTTTGTGATACTTGAAAATTCCTTAGGAGAAAACAAAGGTTGATCGCCACACTGCCTGTCCCATGCAAGGGCTGTGGGTTCGAGCCCAGCTTGTAACAGCAGAGCTCCGTTTTCAAAAGCGTATGGTTGGGGAGAGCCACTTTCCAGGCTCTTGGTTCTGGAAGATTCCATGTCTTGGATGCTGTGTTCACCTGTGGAACTTCAACAACCACCCAGAGGAAAAGGTGTTTGAAGGGTAGATAAAGGTTTACAACTAACAACCCCCACCTCCCTCCCCCACGGGCTTAGGGTGCACGAGGTTAAACCCAGCCTTGGCTTTGAGTTTGGCTAACAGGGAAGGCTAACAGTGTGGAATATTTGCTTCATGCCAGCTGGATTTGGGGAGCGGGGCACGTACATGGGTATATGGCACAACCACTGACAGGCAAGCGATTGGTTGGATCGAAAGCCAGTATTTGGGTCCCCGCAGCGAATGGGCTCTCAGGAAGACTCTTGTGACCATGTGCAATATGTTTTTATTCTGACTCGTGGCTTGTGCTCATTGGTTTTTTTTTTTTTTTTTTTTGGTCTTTTTTTTTGTTGTTTTTGGTTGGCTCGGGGTCAGGGGGACACATTGTTCACCCATCACAACTGGGAGGTGCAAAGAACCACAGAAGCATTTTTTGTTTTTTCGTTTTAAGAAGAATCCATCTTGGTTTTCTTGGCCTATGTGCCAGTCGGGGAGACCGGCTCGGGGACGGCCGGGGAGGCGGCTGCGCACTGCTCGGTTGGATCCGAAGGTGCTTTTCGGAGCGAATAAAAGCTTCGCGTAGAAGCAGAAGAAGAAGGGGTGACGTGGATAAGGCGCTGCCGCCACTGCGTCACACACGTGTAGAAAAACTACACGTTCATTTGTTCCTTTTCTCTTTTTCCTGTGCCACCTTCCTCCTATTTATGTGAGACCAGTTTGGGTTCCAAGTTAACGTGTCCGTCTGTTCTGGGACTGGGGCTTGTGGGGGGCCTCCCAGTAGAGCCTCACGGCCAGCCCAGCACCCAGAAAAAGGCGTCCTGCAATAAACGTATCACTTGCTCTTGGTCTCTGTTCTCTTCCTGTCCTTGTCCAATCAGCCAGCCCCAGGGGTGTCTCCGCTCCTGCCGGGAGCTTGTGGGGGGTGGGCAACAGAAGAGTGGCCCCCGTGGAGCTCGGTGCTGCCCCCCGAGTTGGAGCTGGGCCTCCCTGGGGACACCCACAGCAAGAGTAAGGCTCGACATCCCAGCTCTACCACTATCGGTCAAGGTTCTCTCTCTGCAGAAACAGAACCCATTTTCCATGTAGCCAGAGAGATTGACTGTAAGGAATTGGCTCACACAGTTGGGGCTGACAGGCCAGGAATTTGCAGGGCAGGCCAGCAGGCTGGGAATGCAGGGAGGAGTTGATGTTTCAGTTGAGTCCAAAATCTGTAAGGCAAGCCAGAAATGCAGGACTTCGGTGACAGTCTTTGGGGAGAAGGAATTCTCTCGGGACCCTGTTTTTGCTCTTACAGCCTTCACCTGACTTCACCCCCGAACACACCCATGGAGAGTAGCCTCCTTTATTTAAGGCTTACTGATCGGAAATGTTAATCGCATCTACAAAATGCCTTCACGGCAGCGTCTGGACTAGCGTTTGAGCCACGGTGCGCCGCAGCTCGCCAGGCGACCACGTACGATTCCCCACAACCATTGCTAGCTGGCAGGAGGTACTTGACGCAGCTGCTCTGAGCCTCAGTCTTCTCACCCGTTGAAATGGGGGCGATAACGCTTGCCTTGTAGGGTTCTCATGAGGATTAAGCAACATAGCGCACGCCGGCACCACACATGAGGTCCACTTCAGGACGCACCATTTTTTTATATACCAGTAAGAAGAATGAAAGAAAAACCTGCCAGCTAAACCAGGGCACGGGGTTTAAGATACTGCTGATTAAATATTGCGTTCTTATCTCAGGAATGTTAAAAGGTAAAAATATGTGTACCGTAGAATCGGTGGAATATGGCGTCAGCGATTACAGAAAGTGTCAGGCTCTCTGAAGGGAAAAAGAACCCCACCCTTTGCTCTCCCAGGTTCGTGCAGGAGAACCATCCTGGGGACTGGGGTCAGTGTGGAGCTGAGCGGTTGTCCCGAAGCATGGATGCCTTTAGTTAGGGTGGGGAGGTGTGGGGAGATGTGCTCAGGGCATGACGCTGAGGTCCGGCCCCCCGAGCTGTTTGGGAACCTGTGTGTTGGTGGGCAGGGCGGGGCTGGGGGCAGTACTCCCCATCTGCCCCGTGCAGGCCAGGCGAGGCAGGAGCCTCTAGATTTGGGGGATTTGATAAGAAGGCAAGTCATGGATTTACCAAGAACACCCACTTCACTATCCCTCTGTCTTTAGGCCTTGGTTTCTCCACCTGTTACCGTAAAGATGGGGAGTTGTATGGCTTTGAGCTCAAGAGGGAGACTGAGCCACAGAGGCCCAGGGCTCCTGCCTTCCTTCGACCCGAGGGATAGCTTGTACTTCTCCCACACAAGGGCCTTCCGTGTTTGTTCGTGCCCATGCTAGACAGTAGTTGGGAAAGCTCGAAGCCTAGAGATGGCTTTAAAGGCCCCTTTGGAGGGGCTCCTGGGTGGCACAGCGGTTAAGCGTCTGCCTTCAGCTCAGGGCGTGATCCTGGCGATCTGGGATCGAGCCCCACATCAGGCTCTTCCGCTATGAGCCTGCTTCTTCCTCTCCCACTCCCCCTGCTTGTGTTCCCTCTCTCGCAGGCTGTCTCTATCTCTGTCGAATAAATAAATAAAATCTTAAAAAAAAAAAATGCCCCTTTGGGGCTGACATCTAGGTCAATGCAGAGAGATTCAAACCTCAGCAAGCTGCATAATGACCTGGAGGCTTCTCCAGCAGGAGTGGGGCCTGGGGATCTGCATTTTTAGCTGGCTTCCTGGTGAGTCAGATGCGTGTTTTCTTTGACGTTCCAGCAGGGGACTTCATACAGAACCTGGTTTCCGGCCCAAAAGATAAAGAAACCACATCCCAGTCTGAATTTCTGAGCCACCTGAGTTCTAGGCACAGACTTGGTTCCATGCTGAGTTGTTCTTTGTTCTCTGCAGTGTTTCTTTTGCCAAGCCGTGGGAAGGCTTGGGACATGCAGATCCGTTTTCCAGGGAGAGCCTGCTTTCCTCTGGGTTTAACATCGGAAGGGCCTGGATTAGGGTTGGGGTCAAGGTTCCACATCCTCAGGCGCTTTGGGTTCAAAGTCCACCTCTCCGAAGCCACCAGTCCTGTCCCTTGCGTGCTCCTCGCCCTTCATCCTTTCGCTCAGTGATTCTCAGCAGGGCTCATTCTTGCCCCCTAGAGGACATTTGGCAATGTCTGGAGACATTTTTGGTTGTCACCACTGCGGTGGGTGGTGGCAGGCATATAGTGGGGCAAAGGCCAGGGACGTCCCACAGCCCAGGCCAGTCCCCACAAAAAAGAACTGTCGAGCCCCAAATAACAGTAGCAAGGTTAAGAAGCTTTGACACGTGTAACCTCCCAAAGAGATCTCTGTAAGAACCCTAGTCACTCATTACTCTTTAATTTCTTCATAGCTGTTAAAGCCATCTGAAATGATCTTGTTAGTTTGCTTACTTGGTTTGATGGCTGTGCCCTCAGCTACTTTCCCCCAGTAGAATATGAAGAATATTGCCAGCTGCTGCTGGTGGCATGAATCATAGTAGCTGGCATTTATTGAGCACTTACTGTGTACGAGGTGCTATGCTAAGGAATTTGCTCCTATTTTTGATAATCATCCTAGTAATCCTACAAAGTAGGAACGATTATTAGTTGTACAGATCAGAGAACGGGGCCACAGAGAGGTTGTTTGCAGTGGGGAAGGCAGGAGCCACAACTCGAACCCCTGCTGTCTGAATCTGCCCCACCACCTTGTAGTACTTCAGTCGAGGGCTTTGAATGAGTGAAAGGCTCCGTGCTGGTCCCAGCAGGCCATGTCACTCACCTGGTGGGGAAGACATGACAGGATAATGGATACGGGTTCCTGAAAGGAAAGGGTTGCCAGGCATTCCTGCTCCCGATTTACGGCATGCCCGGCGTGCTCTCAGAGCGTGCTCACCAACAGAAGTACAGAAGCGGCTTCTTGCACATCTGCCCCAGGCTAACATGATTTACAGCTCCATCTGTCTGCTCCCAGTGGGCTCTGATATGGGGGGGTTCCCTGAACCCCATCTGTGAAGGTGGAGATCCGGGACCAGGCTTGGGGCTTCCCCAGAGCATCCCCTGGGAGGGACTCTGCCTCTGGGCTAGCTCTGGCAATCCCTGGCCCCACGTGCCTAGGAAAGAATCTTAACCAGCCTTCATTCATCTCATTCTCTGTTCCTCAGGGAAGACCTTTGTGACTTGAATTTCAGCAGAAAGGCCGTAGCATTTAGCAGGAGTCTCAAGTCCAGATGCCCACCAGGACCAGGGAGGTAATGTAGTGAACCTAGCTGGGTGACTGAGATAGCGTGACGTGGTGGCTCCTGCGTTGACACCAGTGTCTCCCTAGAGGATATGGCTTCTACTCAACCCTGGTCAGTTACTACCTTTCAGAGGCATAAGCTCTGCATTGCTAACCTTCAGATTTCCAGAGCCAATGGAAATCTGGACTTTCTAGGACTACTAATTTTTCATTTAATTTAAAGTTAAATTTTAAAAATTCTTTTGTTTTTTAAAGTTTTATTTCTTTATTTGACAGAGAGAGAGACAGCCAGAGAGAGAGGGAACACAAGCAGGGGGAGTGGGAGAGGAAGAAGCAGGCTGCCAGCAGAGTAGGGAGCCCGATATGGGGCTCGATCCCTCTGGGATCATGCCCTGAGCCGAAGGCAGATGCTTAATGACTGACCCACCGAGGTACCCTAAAATTTAAAAATTCTTAACACAATAGAAGACCAGTAAAACATATTGTAAGTTACAATAGTTCTTGGGCTGGAAGTGTGAAACTTCTAGTATATAGGCAAGAACATTGGGCTTCAATGGTGGAAGGTCTGAGTTTGCTCTTAGCTAGATGACCTTGGAAAAAGCCACCTCTCCGCTCTGAGCCTCTGTCTCCTCATTTATAAGGTGGGAAGGCTATCGGCTTGGGTTTATGATAACTAAGCATGGGATGTATAGTATCATTATTCAACAGTGAGTTCTATGAGAAAGAGTGTAAAAAAGTGGGCCTCTCTCTTCTTTGGGAACGCAGGTGGGTCTCTGAGCTTCACTTCTGACCTAGCTCTAGCTTCTAAGGAAGAACTCAGGTGGTCTGGCTTCTGTTGGGCCAGCTCTGACCAGTGTTTCAGGCCGCTGCCTTCGCCAGAGACACAACGGGCAGGATATACAGGAAGTCATGCTTTCTGCAAAAATGGGAAGATTGGGACCCGGAATAGTCTCCAAAGTCATGTGTGGCTGGGGAACTTCAGAGTGACAGTTCTCTGGTCTTCATCCCTAAGAGTGTAGTTCAGGAGGACTGCGGTAGGGCCCCAGCTATCCTTTTAAGAAGACCCTCGGCAGACGCTCACGCACAGCCAGGTTTGGACACTTCTCTGACCCTGTGTGTGCCGTTCTTCCCAGTAAAACCGCCAAGAAAGGCCCTTATAGCTGTTGAATGAGCACTTGCGATGTTCCAGGGCCTATAGTTGACACTTTCTTCATGCTCTCTCACTTAAGAGCTAGTATTATATTACCACCATTTCCCAGACGAAGACACAGCAGTTCAGGAAGGCTAAAGGTCTCAATAGAGGCAAGTGGTAGGAATTGGTTTCAAATTTAGAAATGCCTGATGGAGGAGCCCATGTAGCCCTCCAATGCCATGTCACCCCTAGATGACACATACACTCTGCCACCAAAGCCTGATCGCTCAGGATCTCACTGCCCACCCTTCGCCCCGCCCCCCCTAACAGACTCTCCCACTTTGGTGTTCTCAGGGCAGCAGGTGGACGGAGGAGCGCTACCTAGTGGTGGTCTTTAAAGATGCTTTGGAAAGCCCCTGCCTTGCCAGATGAGATTGGTGGGAGGGGAGCAGTTGCCCCCACAGAGTGAAAGGGATGACTCCCAAGGGTCAGGATGAAAGTCATGAAGAGCCTGGGGTACAGGGCCCCCAAACTGACGCATGTGGAGTGGGGAGTCACTACAGCATCTCAAAGAGTGGAGCAAAACGATGAAGCTCCTCCAACTTTTTGGAAGCCATGAGCATGGGTTTTTACCCTTTATCCTTGCAACTCCCCTGTGACCCAGGACGGAAAGGTCTTATTGGCCCATTCTACACACGGACAAGGTAAGACTCACAGAAAACCAGCAGCTTGTGCACGTGCCTTGAGTTAGTGAAGGAGGCAGCTAACCGTCTCCTCACGTTGGTTGAGAATGATGGTGGTGGTGATGGAGGTGATGGTGTTTGGTCATGGCAGCGGCTAACATTTATTTAGTAAGCTTGTGTGACAGCTCCGTAGGTAAGTACAATTATTATCCCCATTTTCAGGTGAGGAAACCGGCTCAGAGAAATGGGTGAACTTACCCCAAGGTGACAGAGCTTCTAGGCAGTAGAAGAGGAATTCAGACCCTAGCAACAACGTGTCTCCAGAGTCAGAGCTCTTAGCCACTGTCCCTTCTACTGGCTGAGGAAGACTCCCTGCCAAGATGCCAGTGAAATGGTTGCTTCAGCCCAGCTCACCTTACGCCATTTCCCCCTCATAAGCTGGATTGAGAAGCTATAGCCTCCACCAGCTGGCAGTACCCAAACCCACATTATTCTCAAAGACATCCTCTGCTGTGTGACCATGGGCAAATGTCTTCCCTTCTCTGAGCCGCTGTTTCCGTCTCTGTGAAATAGAGAGTTTAAACTAGTTGAGCTCTGAGGTCCTGCTCTTCTATGCGTCTGTGACTCTATAACAATACTGGCTTAAGAATTTCTCCCCTGCTAACAATTTGAATTTGTCCTTGAATCAGTCGCCAAAGTAAAAACAGTCTCTCTCCTCTCCTCTCCCTCCTCTTCTTTCTCCCTCTCCACGCCTCCCTCTCTCTCCTCCCCCTCTCCTCTTCCTTTCTCTTCTGTACTCTCTCCTCTCCCTTCCTCCTCCTCCCTCTTTCTCTCAATCTCTCAATTTTCAGCCTAATTATGGTTAACTCTCTGTTATTTAGAGACTTATTATCCAAGCTCATTATGAGTAATTATTCGGTCTGGAGGGGAAACAGCAACACTGCTAGTTTAATTTAATGCTTACCTAGTTCACTTAATTAGCAATAAGTCTTGGCAAAACGATGGAATGCACGGGGTCCTGGCTTGGTGGGGGGTAGGGGGAGCCTGAGTGCTGTTCTTGGGAAGATAAACAAGTTTCAGGGCAGAATGTGGGAGGAGGCGGGACTGAGCTGCCAGTAAGCTGGGCCATGCCACCTGTTCAGGCCGAGGATGGCCTGTGACAGTGAAAGGCTGTTCATTACATGGCCTGGAAGGGCCTTGGGTCAGAAGCACCTGCCAGCTGCCAGACCTTGTGCGAGGCACTGAGCAAACCTTATTTCTAATGTGCCATATCTGGGACATGGGCATTCAAGGTAATTCAGATCATCAGCTCTCATAGTGAGGACATTCTCTTTTCAGTAGCCTTGCAGTAATTTTGATTTCGCCAAGGACAACATGGCCCACTTGAGGCTGCTGTGTCTGTATCAAGGCCACAGGCTCAGGGCTTTGGGCAGGCAAGAGGATCTAGCTGTTGTTCACCTTTGGCTTTTTTGATAGTTTTCATCTGTTTATGAAATACAGGAGTGATGTAAAGTTTACATTGCAATAAAAATAAGTGAATTGTCATACAGAAAAATATGGGGTAAGAAGTCAAGGTGGAGTCCTTGCCAAGGAGGAAGGAGAATGGAAAAAGGACTGTCAGTGCTCAGGGTTAGGGATTATCTACCAGGGGGCTAGCCACCTCCCCCTCCACTGCCATGCCCTGGACAGACACATAATCAAGCAGCGATGACCCAAGGGCTGCTCCAGGCACCCAGCAGGAGGTCAGAATGACCCCCCGGACCACCTTCCCCAGCCAGCCGAAGCCCCTCACAGTTTCTCCCAGGCACCGCTGTCCAAACCAGGACATCGCAGCCCTTCTTGTCCCTCTTGTCACTCTCATGGCCCCTTTGCCAACTAATACTCTCTCACTTCTCCTCAGTCCCTCATTGATCCTCCTGGTCCCCTGTTGTACCACTAGGTAAACTGAGACCCAGAAGGATGCCTCCACAGTCAACAGCGGAGCCATGGCCATGCCAAAATACCTTTCTGGCCACGTCCTTGTGTGTTCCCCCTTCGTCTGACAGCCTTGGAGCCCAGCAGCAGGGCCCCCTCCTGGAAGTGCCACTCTTCCTTCTACCCACCATCCGATACACCTGTCCTGTGGCCCATGAGAGAATCAGTGTGTTAAAGGAGCCCTGTGCCTCTACCCGCAGAGGTGGGTGGCAAGGTGGGGCAAGGGTGCATGGAAGCATGCCCACCATGCTTCCCGAACACCAGGGAGCCAGGATTATTGCAGTCCACATTCAAGCCTCCCTCTGCCATGTTGCAGAGCCCACGGCGTCTCAGGGCCAGGGTTTGGCCTGTGTAGCCATCCTCGGGCCTTTCCCACCCCTACCCAGCTAGAAACTGCCTCAAGACACCAGAAAACAAAGACAAAGAGGTTTGGAGCAAACAATGTTCTTTTTTTTTTTTTTTTAAGATTTTATTTATTTATTTATTTGGCAGAGAGAGAGAGAGGGAACACAAGCTGGGGGAGTGGGAGCAGGAGAAGCAGGCTTCCAGCTGAGCAGGGAGCCCAATGCGGGGCTTGATCTGAGCCGAAGGCAGATGCTTAACAACTGAGCCACCCAGACACCCCAGGAGCAAATAATGTTCTTATTCCAGCTTCCCTGGTGGCTTTGTGGCCCCCAGCGAGCCCTGCCTGCTTGCTCAGGCCAGCCTCTTGCTCACACGCTCATAGGTCACACCTCCGATGGTGGAGATCTGAAAGAAGCAGCCGGAACAGAGGAAGTCAGGGCAGGGGCCCCTAAGTGAGACGGAGCACAGCTGGGGGAAGACGGGCCTCCAGTCCCAGCCCTGAGCAGACGTGAGCAGTTGCACCACTTCTCTGAGCCTCAGTTTCCCAATTTGTCACACGAGCCCCTGTGTAGACTCAGTGTGGCAAAAGTGCTAAACAGATGTTAGGGCTGATGTGGCTCTTTGTATTGTAACCTTCCATCTGTCCACTGAAATTCACCTACTCCAGGCACTTCCCTGTGTTCTCCCGTTTAATTCTCCCAACAACACTGTAGGGGTGTACCCATTGCACAGATGAGAAAACTGAAGTCTAAAGGAGTCAAGTAACCCCTTTAAGATGGAGCGGCCACCCTCAACCTCTGCACCACACAGCATTTAGGGGACACCTGTGCTTGGGGATGGGAAGATAGAGTCCCTGTCCCGGGAGAAGGCAGGCAAGGAGATGCTGTTCAGCAAAGGCCCACTGTGTGCTGTGTCCTGGGCTCGAGGTCCTTGAGACCCACTGTCATGGGGCATGCAAGTGTCGTCAGTGCGTCCTGATACCCAACATAGGAGGCAGTCTTCTCACAGGAAGTGGGTGGCAAATGGAGTTTTGTGTAAGCAGTTCTGTCAAGGGCGGCAGTGTGAAGGGATGTGTGATTTGCACCTGGGGCAAGATGGAGTGGAGGGGGAGCTATAAGCAGGGAGGAGGCTGGGACTTGGTCTAGAACAATGATAAGAGCATGGCGACGGGTGCTGGTGGTGGCCTGGAGTGGGAGGAGAGATGTCCACCCAATGCACTCCCTGTTGGTGGAGAAGGACAGAGGCGTCCAGGAGGATTCTGGGCCTCTGAGCATGGGCGATACGCAACCAAACCAGCTTCTCTCTGGCGCCTAATCCGTGACAACCCTCAACTCTGGGCGCTGTTCACACCACGCAGGCTCCATGGTCAGGAGCCTCTAGGAATCAGTAAACAGGTTTGTTCAGTTTGGGAAGACCGATCCTCCTGTTGGGTGCAAACCCGCTGCTTGTTCTCCCACCCTGGGGGCTCCCCACATTCCTCACAGGCTGTGAGCTTCTCTTCTGGGAGTCAGAAGCCACTGGCTGACATTTAACGTAAAAATGTGTCCAAATCTTTTATCAGATTTTCTAAGAGGGCAATTTCCATCCAGGAAAAAGTAGATAGTCACTTTTGTCATTATATATATTTTTAAAAAAATACTGTGCATCTCTTTATTTTTATTTTTAGGTTTTGTTTGTTTGTTTGTTTGTTTAATTAAAGACCCAGTGGCCTGGGGAGAGCTGGCAGAGAACCCAGTCTAGAAGTCAGCCAGTGGGCTCTGCCTCCACCACGAACTAGCTGTGTGGCTTTGGACAGGTTACTTGTTATCTCTGAGCCTCTATGCCCTCTCTGTAAAATGGGAATAATGGGAAGTCACTGCATCTCTTGAGCCTCTAGACTGGGTTTGAGATGAGGAAAACAAGAGGGAGCAAGAGAAAGAGAGAGAGGAGAAGGAGGGAGCAAGGAGGTGGCAAACCCTACCGTCCTCATCACTTCCCTTCTGGAAAGCCTTGGGGAGCGTAGCCTGGACCCCAGGGAGCTCTGGCCCAGGACATAGGCTCACAAGGGGAGAAGGAAGTGTGGAAGAGCCTACCTTTTGCTTCGAACTTTACATCCATTTCTTTCACCTGGGGAAAATTCTGGAGCCCCAGGAGAAGAAACAGAAGGGAGGTGAAGGGAGAGCAGCACCTCCAGCCTGTGTTTACAGAGCACCAAGTGTGGGAGGGGTCCGTCCACAGACGTCTGCGTTAGCCCCACCAGCGTTTTTAAAAAGGTTTAGTTCATTGCCAGTGGTTAGTAGTCTGGAGGGTTCACAGAGAAGTGCGAACTTCCAGCTTCTCTGGAAAAATGAAAGACCTAGCAGGAGGGGCCTGAAGTCCCTTGGGGAAGTGCAGCACATGGTGGCTGCCCTGGCAGGGCCCACCCGGACTCCCCCCTTCATTTAAACTCTGGGGAGGGTCCCATGGGTAGAGTCACTGCCGAGGGTCCGCCTCCAGCCCTGTCAGTGAGGCTAGGTGCCCTCCAGCTAACCACTCAGCTCCCAGTGCCTCAGTCCCCTCACCTGGAAGATGGAGATAAAAATCCCTACCTAGCAGGTTATCGTGAAGGTCGATGAGATGATGTACCCCGGGCACTCAGCACAGGGCCTGGCACGTGGGACGTGCCCCTAGAGCCAGGGCTGGAAGCAGAAAAGTGTTCTCATCATTGTCCCAGGAACCAGCAGGTCACTCACCTCCACCAGCTTGTCACCCACGATCTCCGAGGTCTGGCGATAGTTGGGGAACTCCACCGCTATCTTCCCACCCTCCATGTGCACAGTGGCCTGGGAGAAAAGCATAACATGGAACCTGAGCTGGCAGAGGCCCCCAAACGCAGGCCAGCCCCCGAGGGCGGAAGGGTGACCTGCAGCCCACCAGCAGTCCCCTCAGCAGTCCCCTGTGGGATTTAATTTTCCTCGGAGATATAGGATGACGTATATATACCCATGGATGCAGACAACGTGCACAAGGCCCTCAGCCTCGCTGTGCCTCAGCTTTCTCACCTCTAAAATGGGGGTAGCAACTGTACTTCCTTCAGAGTTCTTACGGGGATGGAAGGATTTCATAGGACATATGGAGAGTGCTGAGAGCAGTGCCCGCACGTGAGGAGCGCTCCTTGTTAACCGTGGAGCTGGTATGATCCTCATTGTTAGGATGACGGATGATGTCATCCAGGATGTGGATGGCAGCATCGTTTGTAATAGCAGACAACCTAAATAGCCAACCCGGCCTCTGCACCGGTGCTTCACCTCAATATCTGTCAGCGAGGGAGTGTTAAACGGCTGACGGCATTCCATACTATAAGGACCCGTGCAGGCATTAAAAAGAATAAGGCAGGGGCTCCTGGGTGGCACAGCGGTTGCGCGTCTGCCTTCGGCTCAGGGCGTGATCCCGGTGTTATGGGATCGAGCCCAACATCGGGCTCCTCCGCTATGAGCCTGCTTCTTCCTCTCCCACTCCCCCTGCTTGTGTTCCCTCTCTCGCTGGCTGTCTCTCTCTCTGTCGAATAAATAAATAAAATCTTTAAAAAAAAAAAGAATAAGGCAAATTGATACATGCTGACTCAGAACATCATGAGAAATTGTTAAATTGTCAAAATCCACAAGTGACAGAAGAGGAACATCGGGAGCTCCGTTCTCTACCCTGGCAACCTAAGGAGCAGAGTACCCACCGTCATGGTTGGGGGTGATAGAGGGGACCCAGAATGGGCGGAAGACCTGTGGGACCAGGCTGGGCAGGTGAGGACAGTCACCTTTTACTTCTTTCTTACGTAAGATTGCAGTTTCGAACCCACGTTGAGTCCGGTTCTAGGGCTGTGCATGTCCAGGCTACACATGGTTACGTTCTCTGAAGCCAGACTGGTTGGTGTGAGGGTCTGCCTGTGCTGTGTGACCGGCCAAGCTGCTGAACCCCATGGCTCAGCCTAAGTCCCTCATCTGTCAGATGGGAGAGTAATGGTAGCGACTTCCTAGGATTCACTGCATTAACGCATGTGACAGGTGTCTGGGATATATGAAGCGCTTGGCAAGCATTAACAATCTTTAACAGTTTTGTTACAGTGTTATTGACGGTAGCATTAAGAAGCCAGAGTGGTTAAATTGCCCAATAACTGAAGCGCTTAAGGCTGGAGGCTAGACTCGAGAGCCGAGCCTCAGCTTGGGGTGCAGCCCCAGGGGACACCGCTTGAGGCCAAGAAGTTAGCTAGAAGCTTGAGGAGGGAGGGAGGGGCGGCCAGTGGCCTCTCACCTTGAACTTCCTGCCCCCCATGGTCTCCATGTCACACTCCTTGCCGATGGTGAACTTGTTGGTCATGGAGTGGCCCCCCGGGTAGTGCTGGGACCAGGTGAAGTTCTGCCCATCCTGCTGCACCTCTGTGACGATCTTGATGTTTCGGCCCTTTTCGATAGCATCGCTGGAGAGCCCTGGCCCAGGGAGGAGTAGAGCGGGCATGTAAGAGCTGCTTAAGGGCTCTGGGAAAAGGCTTTCCGCCCTGGTGGCTGGCTAGCGCAATGGTTAAGGGCGCAAATCCCAGTTCTACCATGAACCATGAGCTTGAATGAGCCACTACCTCTCTGAGCCTCAGTGTTCCCATCAACAAAGTGGGGATAATAAGGCCCATTTCACAAGGCTGTTGTGAGGATGAAAATTAAGTGATTGTCTGTTGTAAAACTCCCGGCATATAATTGACAATAAACACTAGCTGCTCTTCGCATGGCACTATAACACAAACGTTAAAGACAGGGCCGAGCTCACAAGGTCCTAGAAAGAGTGGGACCATCGAGACTGTCTTCTGACACTCTCGCTTCACAGATGAGGCAGTGAAGGCCCAGAGCAGGAAGGGGGCTTCCCAGCATCTCCATGGAGGCTAAGAGCAGAAGCAGGTCTACCACTGAGACCGGTGCCCTTCCAGTTCCACATGAGACTGTTGCAGGTGAAGCCACATCACTGTTCCTTCAGGGCCACTCCCAATAATTGACTCGGAAGGGCTCTTGTCCCCCCAAGGCCCCAAGGCACACGTGCCCTGCTCTCAGGGCCTCTCAGATCCCCTGGGGCTGTCCTCTGACTCTTGACAATGGCACTGCCTCTGACTTAGAGAGCACCCCAAGATTTCCCACGGATTCCTCACAAGCAGCGCTGCAAATGGAGCGGTGAAGAGGAGTGGCATCTCCGATCTCGGCGCACAGCGCCTAGCGCAGTAAGAGGCCCACGTTTGTTGAATGGCCAAATGAATGAATGGCTTGTCAAACCTGGTCTCTACACTAACACCACTCACCATCTCATCATTGGGTCCTGGGTTCTAATAGATCTCTGCCACTCTAATTTTCAGTGTGACCTTGGGCACGTCATCTGAGGCACCCCATCAGGAACGTCGGGTTGGCCCTTGCCTGCAGCCAGTGTTCAGGATAGGTCTGAATCAATGAATCACCCAGTCAAGTCTGCACCTCACCAACTACTGGCTGTGTGACCTTGGACTAGTAACTGAGCTTCCCTGGGTCTCAAGGAGTTTGGGTTGGTGGCCCCAAGCTAGCAGGGACAAACTAGCCCAGGGAAGGGGTCCTCATGTACTCACTCACCGAGACGCTTCACGAACTCGTCATAATTCTTGTCACTCTCGAACTCGTACTTGCCATTGAAGGCCATGCTGCTGGGAGAGCTGGAGGCCGGAGAGCAGGGGGATGAGGATTCTAGAAGGGTCGTGGTGCTGAGGGGCCCGGTGCCCCAGCTTATAAACTCTGCCACATGCTGGGGCCCAGCCCCTAAGTCACCCCACCTCTCCCTCCAGCCCTGAAGAGGAAGTGCTTGCTGTTTTATGATGTGGGCAGGACCTAGTGGAGAAGAGCCCTGAGGTTATTCACCCCGGGGGAGTGCTGGCTGCGAGCCCTTTGCCGCTCCCAGCAAGGGCGATGGCAATGCCAGAGCGTCCGAGGTCTCAGCCCCCTCTGCCCTCCCTCCCTCCCTCCCTGCGTCCTTGCCCTGCCCTCTAGCCGTGCTCTCATGCTCTCCTCATCCCTTATTTACTTGTTCACCCCCTCATTCATCGACCAAAGCGCATTGAGCACCTACTGCATGCGGGGCTGGCGCCGAGGCAACACGATGAATGAGACATACACCGTCCCCCCAAAGAGCTTCCAGTCTAGTCTGGAGACAAATCACAGGCCTGCAGAGAACTCCCTAGACAAATGCAGATGCGTGGCCTGGGGCACAGGGAAGGAGCGGGCCTGTGCATCTTTACACAGGAGACGGCATTTGATGCCGGAATGGAAGCAACCATAGGACGTGGATGTTTAGAGAACCAGAGGGTTGGAGAAGGCGGGGAATACAAGGAGACACTATTCTAGGATGAGTGGACAGTGTGATGAAAGGGGGAAGGACCATGATGAAAAGAAAAATGAGTTTGGCTGCAGCAAAGAGCTCTTAAAGGAGAAGAGACAAAGCGGGGTGAGGTTATGCCAGCCAGGTGAAGCAGCTGCCCAGGGCCCCGGGGAGCGGCTCGGAGCGGGAGCTGCCACGGTGCCCGGAACACCCACCACGAGCCAGGAGCAGGCCGGGAGCTCGATGAATTGTGTGTTGTTCGAAGCCCACAACTGGGAGGGCGGGGGTTCAGACCCCAGACTTCCAGGGCCTGTCCCGCCTGTCTCGTGGGACTGCTCCCGGAATCAGACTGACCATGCCTCCCCTGAGGACTCTCCTTCTTATTATTAATTATGGAAATTTCTGCAAGTTGGTCTTCTTTTCCAGAATTAGCTCTTCATGAATCCGCATCATTTCTTCTTTCTTTTTTTTCTTTTTGAATCCTCATCACTACTTTCTAAAGCAGAACTCACCACAGACCTGGGACTGAGTGATTTCCGAGCAGGTGAAACCCCCTTTGCCCCATTTTGCCAGTGTTCAGTCTCCAGTCTTGGAATTCCTTACTCCTGCCAGGGGTCTTATTTTTTAAAAAACCATAAACACACACACATACACACACCCACATCCTCATCATCATTGTCATTATCACAGATTTTCTGATAAGTTATATATATTAACATTTCATAAGTCAGAGCAAGTAACCGTCCTGTCACTGGCAGATATGGCCCTTGATAGTACTTTGTATCTATCCTTCTAAACTTAAAACATACACATATACTTCTTATATAAATGAGACTATATTGCTTGTAATTTCATTTTTTTAAATTTTATTTAGTTTGAGAGAGGGCGCATGAGCAGGGGGGAGGGGCATAGGGAGAGGGAGAAACAGACTCCCTGCTGAACAAGGAGCCCCATGGGGCTCAATCCCAGGACCCAGGATCATGGCCTGAGCTGAAGGCAGACGCTTAACGGACTGAGCCACCCAGGCGCCCCTGTAACCTCATTTTTATATAATGATATGGGTACATGTCTGTGTCATGACATAAAGGTAAATCATATTGCCTTTAATAGCTCCAGAATGTTCATATTCTACTGTCTGTATGTCATAATTTACATAACTCTTACTGGATCTTCAGTTATTTCTAAACCTTTCCTATGACAAATAACTCTGAGATAAACATTTTTTTTTCAGTTTTATACCTTTATTTGACAATCGGCAATTAGTTCTTATCTACATTAACTGTCTATAGATTTTCAAAAGTGGTGACCAGTACATAGGTAACCACCATACAGAGCTTGTTTGGGGAATCTTTGTCCTCGTGGTGTTTGGAACATTCCTTACTCCCTTGGCCCGGACAGCTTTGTCGAGCCTGGTGTGAATGTGCACATCTGCAGTTCCCATCACCTTCGTGGCAGATTTCCAGAGCTCTTTGGGAGCCCTAGGGGCACGCTTCTCAAAGCCCGCTCCACAGAGGTGCTTGTGAATGTTGGCGGTGTGTTCTCTGGCCACTGCCTCGTTGATGGCGGAACGGCCCTTCTCGCCACCCTTCTTTGCGAGAGCCGTCCTGCCAGGCCCTGGTTGGAAAGTGGAGATAAACGTTCTCTTGCACACCTCAGTGTACATGTCAGATTATTTACCAAGGATGATTTTCTAGACATGAAACCCCTGGAACAAAGAGGTTTTGTATTCATGTTTATACCTGTTTCTCTCCTGCCTGTCCGAAAGGCTATAGCGGTGTCTGCGGCTGCGGAGAGCAGGTGAGGATTTCCCCTCTTTGACCCTAATGACGGCAGAACGCAGCGATAATAGCTAACATTTATCAGGTGTCTGTTTGCATTGGGCATGCTGCTGAGTGCGTTACACAGGTTATCTCATTTATTCTTCAAAACGACTCTGTGAAGTCGGAGTCATTTTCCCCATTTTGCCAAGAAGGAAACAGGACTTCGGAGAAGTAACTTGCCCAAAGCTGCAGAGCGCCCGCGTGGAGTTCCTACTTACTACCACAACAACGGTCAACAGCATTTAAAGACACTTCCAAAAATCCTCCATACCGCATCACCCTAACTCAGTAAGTGTTTTTTTTTCTACTTACTTCCTCCATCTCTCGCTCTTCTGTCTCCTCTCTCATCCTTGTTTTCTTTCTCACTGACCCTAATTATGACAGATAAATAATAGCTATAATCACCGTGTAAATGCAATACTCCACTCTATTTTTCTTTGCTCCGCATTAGTTTGAAAATACAGTCCCATGTTTCCATAAAGCCACATGTTTATTATTAGAAATGGATGCATAATATTTATAAATAATGTTGGACTTTGGGGGGGCCCAGCTTACCCCATTAAATGTGGGGCCACAGTGAGCTTCTTTATATGATTTTTTTAAGAAAGCATTTCCTTGAACTAAAACCCCAGGATGGGATCACAAAGTTATGGGATCGGAAACATTTTGTTTTTAAAGATTGACCGACTGATTGATTGATTGATTGATTGATTTCAGAGAGAGGGAGGGAGGGAGAAGGGCAGAGAAGAGGGAGAAGGAGAGAAGCAGACTCCCCGCTGAGCATGGGGCAGGGGCTGATCCCAGGACCTCGAGACCATGACCTGAGCCGAATCAAGAGTCCGATGCTTAAACCACTGAGCCTCCCAGGCTCCCTGAGGTCATGTTCTTTACAGTGTCCTCTTCATCATACACTCCTGAGGGCGCAGGAAAGGAAGGCTTGTGAAAAATAGAAATTCCTGGCTCTGACCCCCAGAAGTTCTGGCTTGGTAGATCTGCGGGGCCCTGGAGTCTGCATTTGCTATGCTCCCAGTAGTTGTGCTGCAGTTGCCCTGAGAAGCTCCAGGCCAGGGGACATGGAAAAGAACCAGCAGGATGGACCAGACAGCTTCTCCGGGGCCGCACTTAACGTCCTTTCTGCGCGGTCAGAACTGTTTTCTCCTCAATAGCTACTCGTCCAAGGTCAGCATCAAAGGCAGGACAGGCGTGGTGGGGGTGTGGGACAGGACAACATTGGCACCGGGATACCTGACTCAGCGGCGCTCCTCTCCCCTTCTACTGGAGTTTATGAGCGGATCTGACCCTCCATCCCTCCTCCTACCCATGCCCTGCCCCTCTCCCTCTCCAGCTGGGGTCCACCTATTTGTTCAGATGCTCATTGAGAACCTTCCAAGAGGGGTAAATGAACTCGAACTGCCTCCGTATCATCATGAGTTTTTATGGAGCAATTGAGCTAACAGAGCGACTCTACCCTAACGGAGATCAAGAAAAGTCCCAAGGCTAATGGCCCTGGGCCACCCCAGCTTGCCACCTGGACTCTGGCTCCTGCCTCTCATCAGCCACCATTATTCTGAGAGTAACTAGCCTAGGGAGTGAGAAATGCAGGTGCTTTAGTCTGTGGTTGGAGGAGAAGTTCTCCTAACCTCCCCACCCCAGGACCTTCTAGCACCTTCCAGCACCTTGCATGGAGTAAGTGACTGATCAGGGTTACACATTCCTTAACCACACCTCCTTCCTCTTCTTTCCTCAGCTGAAAATCTGATATGCTACTCAGGGTTGATCCTAGAGTGTCAAGGCTAAATGGGATCTCTGAGGGCAGTTTATTCCATGATGATTTTCCTAGCTCTGCTCTCAGGAGTCAGAGGCTAAGAAGTTCAGCATTCCCTTGGAACACCCAGTCAGGACTTTGTTAACCCACAATTTGAAGCAGAACTGACAGACTCTGAGGCCAGGAGGCCAGGGTTTGAATCCCAGATCTGCCACTCACTGGCTGGGTGACCTTGGGCAAGTCATTTATCTTCCTGCGTTTCTGTTTTCTTATGAGTTAATTAAATAAGTTAATTTCTGGGTGCCTGGGTGGCTCAGTCAGTTAAGCATCTGCCTTCGGCTCAGGTCATGATCCCAGGGTCCAGGGATCTCATCCTGCATCGGGCTCCCTGCTCAGTGGGGAGTCTGCCTCTCTCTCTCCTTCTGCCCCTCCCCACTGCTTGTTCTCTCTCTCTCTCTCAAATAAATAAAATCTTTAAAAAAAAAAAGAGCTATTATTATCCCTATTTACAGAAAAGAAAGTCTAGGCTCAGAAAGGTTAGATGACTTGTCCAGGGTCACACAGCTTGTTGTTGATGACGCTTGGATTTGAACTCAGTTCTCTCTGACCTGAAGGGTGCTTAACACCACTGTGGTTCCTGCCAGATCTCTGATGAAAGCAGAATGTCAGTCTCTGGTTCTAATGTCAGAGTCATGACCCATGCGTTCATTCATTCATTCAATATACATTTCCTGAGCACCCGGCTATGTGTTAGGGAGCAGCAATACACAACAAGAGAAAACAGTCCCCACCCCCAATAAATGAAGCTCCAGCCTCACAGATTGTCCCCTTTGCCCCACTCCACCCCCTACTTTTAGCCTCACTTCCTTCCCTATCCAGCCTATCGATGCAACACTTCCTCTGCCAGGACCCTCAATGTTCATTGGTTACTTTGGCTTCCTAGGCCCCATCCTTGAACCCCCCCCAAAATTGTCTTTCCATCTCCCATCTCCAGGACTGCTGACTACAACCAGAAGAAAAGGAGAAAGGGCAAAGGAGAGCGACACCACCACAAATTCATGGTCGTCCCTCAGCCAGGTTTTGAACACTCAGCAGTCCTTCCCCTCATCACTGGGTGGTTATCAACTCTTATCAAGTCTTCATCATTCCCACCACCCGAGTCCACCCCAGCCCCAGCCATCACTTTAATGACCATATAATAATCCACAGTATGGATGTATCACGACTTATTCAAACAGTCCTTATTGTTGGACAATTAGGTTAGGTAGGAAAAAGTACATACATGAATGGGAAACACCATCATGTGGAGAAAACAAAAACAAAAGCATTATTCAAGACCATGAGTTAACGTGAGTGAGTAGTATTATTTGAGGCAGGTGGGATGGGGCTGGGGTTCTGGTAGATGTTCATGGGTCATGAGATTCATGGCAGAGTGAACTTCACAGAGGTCCATGAACCCAGCCAGGAGGCAACATTTTGTACACATCTGTGAATGTTCTGGAGTGGGTCCATGGCTTTCATCAGCTGTTCCGAGGGGGCCTCCCCAAAAGTGAAAGGCCACTAATCTGGTCTACACTTTGTAACATAAGCACTGATCAGAAGGGCCCAGAGAATTTATTTAAAAGATCAGTGAAGTAAAAATGTGAGTTTAAGTCCCACAGAGACCCAGGGTCAAATCCCTGCTCTTCCGTTTCATTTGTATACCTTTGAATAAGTTACTAAAATTTTTGAGCCTTTAAAATAGGAATTTAGTGGCACCTGGGTGGCTCAGTGGGTAGAGCATGCAACTCTTGATCTTGGGATTGTAAATTCGAGCCCCACCACGGATATTGAGATTATGTAAAAAATAAATAAAATCTTAAAAACAAACAAACAAAACCAAGATGTTCATGCGTCATAGACCAGTGCGGGGGCGGGGGGCGCCTGGTTGGCTCAGTCCCTTAAGCGGCTGGCTCTTGATTTCTGCTCAGGTCATGATCTCAAGGCCCTGGGAGCCACTACAACGGGCTCCACACTGAGCAGGGAGTCTGGGCGGAGTCTCTCTCTCCCTCTCCCTCTGCCCCTCCCTCTGCTCACTCTCACTCTCTCAAATAAATAAACCAGTACAGGGCAGTGACCTCGGAGACACTACTGGAGTTGAGATGGAAAGTCCTATGGCCTTCAGTCCACAGGGCAGCCTCCTCACTGGAGACGGTATTCTGCAGACAGAAAGACCCTTGTTTTCCGTTTCTGCTCTGTGTGTCTGACAGTTGTGCTCTGTGTGCCTGACGGTTCTGCTCTGTTTTTGAACTGATGGAATGTCTGACTGTTGTAGACACAGCCCTTCAGGTTGCAAAGAAAGAAACCCACTTGAGCTAGGCCAGGCCAAAAGGGGGAACGTATTCGGGGAAACCATACATAATTGCTAATATTTGATCTTCTTGACCTTTAAAAACAACAATTTCATATGGTCCAATCTAATGTATGGATGCAGAGCCAACTCGGGGCACCCAAGGAGTGGAGATGGAGTCGGGCGTCGTGAGGAGCTAGGACCAGGAACTGGAAAGTGTCGGGAGCAAGTCCCTCTGACGTCATGTGCAGCCTCTCTCTCTCTCTCTCTCTGTCCACTTGATTCTCGCTTCCTGCTGTCCTCTCTCTCCTGCCCACATGCCCCCAGACCCTCGGGCCGTGGAAGCAACCACCCCAAGCTAAGTCGGGAGACATAATCCGATTGGTCTATGCTGAGCCAGGTGTCTGCCCTGGTCCAATCATCTGTGGGCAGGGAGGCGGGGGTGGGGGAGTCTTTAGTGCAAGCAATGGAAACAGATGGGAGCGGAAAAGAAATTTATTGAGAGGTTATAGATTAGATCACAGAATTTTTAGGCTTGGAAAACAAGCCGGGACAGGAGAGGATAAGCAACTAGAACCACAGCCTCAATGACATCACAGCACTGGTTTTGTTGGGATCTGCTGGACTGGGCAGTTTGCACCCCTATCAACGGCGACGCAGCTCACTGGCATTGCAGCCACCATTCCCCTAGGCAGTGGGAGTGCCCCCCTAGATTCCCCCCCCCCCACAGCAGAATGGATTCTCTCTCTCTAAAGATTTTAGTCATTTATTTGACAGCACAAGTAGGCAGGCGGAGGGAGAGGGAGAAGCAGGCTCCCCACTGAGCAGAGAGCCAGATGCGGGGCTCGATCCCATAAGCCTGGGATCAGGGCCTGAGCGGAAGGCAGATGCCTAACCAACTGAACCACCCAGGTGCCACTGGAATGGATTCTCTTGTCCCTGCTTCTTTGCCTCACCAGCTGCAGAGGAAATATCCCAGTAGGTGTGTCTGACTGGTTGAGTTGAAATCATGAGCAGGCACCTCATTGCCACTGGCTGATGAGAACTTGAGTATCTGGCCTTTGCAGCTTCCTACTGGGAAGTGGACCCCATCTTCCACCAGAACCCATGCACTGGGGAGTTCTCTGAACAGAAATGAGGGTGCAGACTCTCTGCCCCACCTATGGGCCCACTGCTCAGGTGGAGACGGACAGTTTTCGAAGAAGGGACTGTGGGATGGCCAGCTGCCCAGAAGGTGTCACAACAGTGACCTCTCCCCCAAGATCCTGCCCAGCTCATGTGCTGTGTCCTCCAAGAAGCTTTCTTCTCCTCCCAGCGAGGTCCACCCTGGTCAGGCTTGCTTCTGCTTAGAACCTGCATTGGAGGGCACAGGACTAAATTGTTACTGTTGCTTTTCTATCTGAGATTGAAGCAGCTGGAGGGCAGGAAGTTTGCCTTATGCTTCTCTGTGACCTCTACAACAGCTGACCCAGGGCACAGCTGTAGCAGGGACTTAACCAGTACCTATTGGTTGACTCAGGCATTAGTCAGGGCTCCTGCAGATACAAGTAACAGACACTGATTCTTAGGAACAAAAAAAGAATTGCTGGGGAGGGTATGGGTAGCTCACAGAAAGGATGGAAAAGCTAAACCACCAGATCTCAAGACGGCACATAGCACCAGGGAGCAAGAAGGTAAGATGAGTGAATCACCTTCAAGCGTCCTCCATCCTTACAGCACTCCACTTAAGACTCAAATGCCCAGCTTGGCCAACTGTCAGCTCTATCACTTGGGCAGATGACTAAATTTCTGTGCTTGGACTTCCACATTGGCAGAATGGGGCTAACGATCAAATCCACCTCCTGGGAGGACTGGGTAACTCCATACATGAAGACCCTCAGAAAGGGGCCGGCACCTGCTCTTACAGAGAAAGGGGAATGCGTGTTCTTACAAGAAGGACAAGACCTCTCTCTGATTCCTTAGCTCCCTAGGACGGGTAAGGAAGATTGCTCACCCCCACATCTACCGGTCTAATCCTGACGGGGGCCATAGCCAAGAAGGAGGAGGAGGAAGTGTAGGAGGTAGAGCCAGCAACATCCAAGCAAACTCACCTCCACACTTACAACCAGAGCAGCCCATGACCCTCAAAAAATATTGCTTCAGGCCAAAGTCAGGCGCCAAAAGGTCTTCATCAAATTCCCTGCGCCATTATTCATCTCCCCCTCTCCTGCCTCTGGCTAACTGTGATTAATTCCTGTGGCAGTCGCGGGAATCACTCCTAATGAATTTCTAATGAACTCATTTGGTGTTAACGCGGTGTGTAATTCCGCAGGACACTCATTATCATTTAGCCTTATTAGGTCTCTGGTTATTGGGACTACTATTGCTCTAAGCTCAGAAAAGTAATTATCCAGAGCAGGCAGTTAAATTATGGAAAAGATTGGACATTCGGAGAAGGCCGGCCAGTGGCTACTCCTATTTTTTTTCCTCCTTGGGGTGTACTGCTCTGCACTCTGGAACCGGCTGGGCACGTCTCTGAGCTGAGGCAAGAGTGCCCTCCCTGACTTTAATTCTGTAACGTCAGAGCGGGACAGGCGGCAGCCTGCATGGTGAGATTTTTAAGGCCCATCCAAAGGTGGCCCTGCCCCCACCCCAAATGGTCAACCGCTTGGGTCTGAATTTGCATCACAGGGGTGGATTCTTTTGCCTTGGAGGCACCAGTGCACTTTGGGAGATGACCTAGGCCACACCTCAGAGTTCACAAAGGGTGACAGATAGGCTATCTTATCTGAACATCATGGCATCCCAGTTCTTGTCATTAAACTCCTTTGACAGATAAGAAGATTGAGTTCACCGAGGTGAAGCCACTTGCCCAAGGTCACTGGGTGCCAGAGTGGCAACAGAACCCTCATCTCCAGACCCCCGCCCCCCAGCCGTGAGCTCTCTCTCCAGCTCACCTCTCATTTACCATCCGGCGCGCACTTCTCATGCATGCACGACTCACATTACTCCCCTAGAGCAGATGTCCCTTGCGGTTGGAGCTGTGTCTATGACCCTTTTACCTGTTTGACTGACCTTAGTCCAGAGCATGGGCTGCCAGCCCCCTTGGTAAGGGCAGGGCGGGACCCCCTGAAGACTCCTGGAGTATTTTCTCATGCACAAGCTCATTCAGTTCTCTTCCCGCCTCTCCCTGAAATGTTCTCCCAGTTTCTCACAGCCAGCTTCATGCTTTTAGCTAAAATGTAGATAAAACATTTTTTTAAGTAAGATTTTATTTTATTTTTTTATTATTATGTAAAGTTTGAAATCATTTCCTCCTAGAGATAAAAGTAACCCATGCTATTTACATAAAATTCAGAAAAATGCAGAAAAGTCTATAAAGAACGTAAGGATCATCTATAACCCTATCACTCAGATATAACTATTGTGTAACAGTTGGTATAAATATCCTTTCAGCCCTTGTGATAGGCACACATAAACACACATACGAACATTCTATTCATAATGGGATTAATTTGTATATACTATTAATTTGTATATTATTTGGGAAATTGCTTTTTTTTTTTTTTTTAAGATTTTATTTTTAGGGCACCTGGGTGGCTCAGTCAGTTAAGCCTCTGCCTTCGGCTCAGGTCATGATCCCAAGTCCTGGGATCGAGTCCCACATCCCTGCTGAGCAGGGAGCCTGTTTCTCCCTCTGCCTGCCCCTCCCCCTGCTTGTGCTTGTTCTCTCTCTCTCTGCCAAATAAATAAATAAAATCTTAAAAAAAAAAAAAAAACACCTTGAAAATGTGAAAGTGACTTTAAAAAAAAAAAAAGATTTTATTTTTAAATCATCTCTACCTCCAACGTGGGACCTGAACTCACCAACCCCAAGCTCAAGAGTCACACGCTCCACTGACTGAGCCAGCCAGCCAGACGCCCCTGGAAATTGCTTTTTATTAAACTTAGGAACATGAAATTTCTGAAAGATGAATTGACATTGTCAAAGAATAAAAGCTAACTTCAGAATATTCTCAGTAACTGCTCTGGGTTATGAGAAGATACAAAAGAAGGGGCATTCAGAGAATAAAGGCCAAATCACCTCATTCACAAGCCAGAAAGGACCTGTACTTACTGCTACCTTGTCTCCCACAACATCTCTTTCATCACTGTGCGTATCAATGGCACGCGGAGAGCAAAGGGTGGAAGGTCTGAGTGCAAAGTCACACGGCACCAGGGGTCAGGATGAGTGATGGGCCAGGGGAGTTTAAAGGTAAACCCAGGGGCTGATGTGGCCCTCGCCCAACCCCCCAGCCTCATTTTCTGTGGTGCCCTCACTCTCGGCTGCAAACTCATGATTGCTGGAGCCGCCCACACTCTCTCTGCTGTGTTGCACCACCTTGCCTTTGTACATACTTTTCTCTCTCTCTACAATGCCCAGTGGCATAAATGGTGAGAACTCACTTTTGTGCAATAATTCGATTGTTTGCCTAGGAAGTAAACAAAGAGAGCTCCTTGGAGAGCCAAGTAGGTTTTGTGTCAATATGGAAGGAAGTGCTGGGTGGTGGGGGAAAGGTTTTCTTTCCCTTTGAGGGGGAAACAGACTCATCCTGGCCTTCCTTGGTACTGTGTTTAGTTCAGCCTCCGTGACCAGGGAGCGACTGTACGTACCCAAGCCACCCTGGAATTGACCTCCTGCTTCCTGGGCTGTGTTCTGGTCTGCAAGTCCCTCTTTCTTAAATCTTTCTAGAACTTTCTGTCAGTTCTGGGTGAGGTGCTATTGGCCTCTGCCCGTAGTTTCTCACCTCACTCAGCCAAGCAGGCCCTTGGAGCTGTGGGTATGTTCATCATGGCTGTTCAGACGTGGGAAGGAATGAGTAAATTCATGTTGATATCAACGTGACCAGTCTCTGTGCCTCTCCGTACAAAAATGCTTATTGCCCAGGGGCATGTATGTCTACAACACTGTAAGAAGAATTGCATGCATGTTTGAGGAAGTGTATATATATATACGCATCTGTATCCCTATATCTCTGTGTAGGAGAAGTGTTTTCCCTGTGTACAAGGTGAGTATACGTGTGGAGTGTTATGCACTTGTGTATACATATGAAACGGAGGACACATGTGCTCAGCTGTGGTTTTCTGTGAATGGCTCTGGATCTGTTTGTATACAGGCATGTAGGAGTGTTTGTTTACTGAAGGGAAGGGAGATATTAATTGGATGCCTAGCCTACAAATAAAAACAAATAAACAAAGCAAATAAAAATCCTCAAACTATAAACAAAGTTATTATCTCACGTAACTGGAGTTCCAGAGACAAGGAGGAAAGGACTCTCAAGTTGACTGATTGCATTGGTCAAAACATCTTTAAGAACCTATTCTTTGCACCGCTCCACGATGTTTGATGCTGTATCCTTCTGGTCACAAAATGACTGCAGCATTTCCAAATCCCACACTCAGACACAAAGAAACCAGTAACAGATAAATGCATCTTTGCTTTTGGGGTGACTTTCCTAAGAAAGAGGAAGCTTTCCCAGAAACCCCAATCCTACTTCCCCCCATGTCTCATTGGCTAGAACTTGGTCACATGGTCTAAACTAAACCTCTCTGTTAAGAGGACCAAGACCACCAAGTTCTATTTAAACCAGTCAGGACCCTGCCTCCTGGAGCTGAGGATGGAATTAGCTTTTTAACGCACAAGGCTGGGGCACCTGGGTGACTCAGTCAGCTAAGCGTCTGCCTTTGTCTCAGGTCATGATCTCAGGGTCCTGGGATCCAGCCCCACTTAGAGCTCCCTGCTCAGCGGAAGTCTGCTTCTCCCTCTCCCTCTCCCCTTCCCCCCTCCCCAGTTGTGCTTTCTATCTCTCTCAAATAAATAAATAAAATCTTAAAAAAAAAAAAAAAAGCACAAGGTTGCTTAGAGGAATGTCAGTCATTTGACGGAGTTCTGTCGGGACAACTAATGGGTGGGGTGCCTGGAGCTCAGTTGGTAGGGCTTGGGACTCTATCTCTGGGTAGTGAGTTTGAGTCCCACACTGGGTGTAGAAATTACATCAAAAAATAAAAAACAGGTGTGCCTGGGTGGCTCAGTCAGTTACGCGTTCTGCCTTTGGCTCAGGTCATGATCTCGGGGTCCTGGGATCCAGCCTAGCACCAGGCTTCCCCCTCAGCAGGGAGTCTGCTTCTCTCTCTGCCCCTCCCCCCGCTCGTGCTCTCTCTCAAATAAATCTTTTAAAAAGTAAAATAAAAAACAATGTAAAAAAGACAAATGGCGGGGCGCCTGGGTGGCACAGCGGTTAAGCATCTGCCTTCCGCTCAGGGCGTGATCCCGGCGTTATGGGATCGAGCCCCACATCAGGCTCCTCTGCTATGAGCCTGCTTCTTCCTCTCCCACTCCCCCTGCTTGTGTTCCCTCTCTCGCTGGCTGTCTCTATCTCTGTCAAATAAATAAATAAAATCTTTAAAAAAAAAAAAAAAGACAAATGGGAATGGAAGTTGGGTAGACAGTAGCGTCTAGTACAAAGGTGCGTGTGTGTGCAAGCATGTCTGTAAGTGTACGTGAGTTCGTGTGCACGAACATAGGTGACCATATAATATGTATGGGTGTTTCAATTACCTATTGTTGCATAACCATTCCAAAACATAGGGGCTTAAAACAACAAAACTGTGGGGATTCAGAGTGCCTGGGTAGGTGGAACCTGACTTGTAGCTGCTTCCCGGAATGAGACTAATTGAAAAGCGGAAGAGGAGCGCCCTGAACGCTGGGCCTCCTTTGAAGTTTCTTTTTTTTTTTTTTTTAAGATTTTATTTATTCATTCGACAGAGATAGAGACAGCCAGCAAGAGAGGGAACACAAGCAGGGGGAGTGGGAGAGGAAGAAGCAGGCTCATAGCAGAGGAGCCTGATGTGGGGCTCGATCCCATAACGCCAGGATCACGCCCTGAGCCGAAGGCAGACGCTTAACTGTTGTGCCACCCAGGCGCCCCTCCTTTGAAGTTTCTTGGCTGAAAGCGCCAGAGTCTTACCGTGGCTCCAGGTTCTCGTCTGGGGAGTAAATACAAGCACCTGGAGGGGCCCGTACCTTGCACGTGGTGTACTGATTACACTCACAATAAAAGCGGAGACAGCGTGGCTCGAGGCCTTTCGCCATTAGAACGTCTGGTCCTCAGTCCCTCTCCTTTCTCCTACTTTGGCGTCTGGAGTAATCTTTTCATTCACCACCTCAGGGTTTGCTGGCCAAACCCGACGCAAAACTCGATCAGCTCCCAGGAGTCTGCGGGTCAGGAATTAGGGGCAGGGTATGCCTGGCTGGTCGTCTCCACATGGCATCATCTCTGGTGACTCACAAAGCTGTATTCCGCTAGTCGCTAGGCTGAGCCGGAAGGCGGAGGCTTCCCTCCCACATTTGGCATAGTGCTTCTCTGCCTGGCTCCTCTCTCCTCACATGGCGGCGAGTTTCGGCTTCCTCACCGCATGGCGGCCTCAGGAAGGCTGAACTGTTTACAGGGCAGCTGACTTCCGACGAGGAGGAAGCAAAGGCTGCCCAGTCCTCTCAAAGTCTGGATTTAGAAATCTCATAATGTTACTTCTGCCACAAATATCCGATAGCAGGGAAATAGAATTTACCGTTTGATAGGTGGAAAAGCACGCCCGGGCAGAGAACAAAGGAGCGCACGGCGGCCATCTTTGGAAACAATCTACAGCGGGAGCATGTATCGAACACGAAGGTGGGTGTATCTGAGTGTGCGCGTTTTTGTTTGCGGGCATTAAGGAGTGTGGGTGTGTGTCAGTGTGCGTGCGTCAGTTAACACCTGCGTCCCTGTTTATGTGCATATATGTGCACGCAGGCGGGGATGTGCGGAGGAATGTGATGCATACATAAGGCGAGGTGTACGCGCGTGTCCACTGAGCTAGCGGCTTGGGTATGTGTGCGCGCACAGCAGGGGAAGCTGACGGAGTCCACCTGCCCTGTCTGTGGCCGTCCTGGGTGGATACGCTGAGCCTGCAAATCCTGGCCAAGGTAACAATCTAATCATTACTAGGATTTTATCCTTAACTAGAAGGGTGTGGGTCCCAAACCAGGCAAAAGACTCAGCCTTCACCATAACCCCACTAAAGCCACACTGCTAGCAGTGGACGAGGAGACCCTCTACTTTTTTTTTTTTTTTTTTGATTCCCTGAAATCCGGAGGTTTTCTACCTGCAGAATCACTGGCTCCAGGATCCCCTATCCCAGCCCTGCCTTTGGGATTGTAAACCTCAGGACGGGATTTCAGAGACAGTGGGAAGCCCAAACTCAAGGCTGCTTGTTGAACCCTTGGCTTCTCTTTCACAGCACATTTCCCAGTGAAGAAAATATGACCGTGGGGCAGCGAGCAGGGAGGAAGAGACGGATTGAGCACTACCTTGTGCCATCCCACAGTAAGCTCTGAAGCAAGGACTCAGTGGGTCTTTTAACAGGTAAGGGAAAGGATGCTCTGAGACGTCCCAAAGTCACACCTTATAGAGAGCAAAGGCGAGTGAAGAGGGGGATGGAGGTGAGAGAATGTATGGCATTTTTCTTTGGCCACCAATTCCCTTTCATTAAGGAGACTCTTAAAAATCGCGGCACCTAGATGTTTCAGTCAGTAAAACATATGACTCTTGATCTCAGGGTCGTGAGTTCAAGACCCATGTTGGGCGTGGAGTCTACTTAAAATAAATGATTAAAATAAAAATAATAATTTTAGAGGTAGGTAATATAGTTCTATGTTTCAATATACAAGAGTAAGAAAGGAGGCTACAAAGAAAATCCCCCCTTCACACCCCTGGCCCCTCTGCTGTTCTGATCCCCATGCCCTGCCCAGGCAACAGAACGATTAGTTTCTTATGTATCCTTCAGAGCAATATGATGAATATATACACAAATACGTATAGATGTATATGTGTTTATATATTACCCCCCCCCCCACCTGTCACACTTTGATTTTTAAATTTACTCTGGCTTGAAGAATGTTCTGTGTTGGTGCCAAAGAGGTCCTCATGCTTTATTCCAGCGGCCTGGTATTTCATTCTGGGGCTCCATCATATTGTATTTGATCAGTCACCTATTGAAGG
Organism: Ursus maritimus; assembly: GCF_017311325.1. Taxonomy (NCBI): domain Eukaryota; kingdom Metazoa; phylum Chordata; class Mammalia; order Carnivora; family Ursidae; genus Ursus; species Ursus maritimus. The sequence continues at coordinate 14,494,395 of NW_024423897.1, forward strand.
AATGTTTAGGTTACCTCCAACCTCTTGGTATAACAAAGCAGCAGTGGAAAATCTGCATTATTCTGTTTCACATCTGTAAGATTGTATCTGTAGGATCAAGTCCCCTGAAGTAGAACAGCTGGGTCAGAGGATGTGCTAGAAGCTGGCGGGTGTTTGAGAGCACCTCCCCTCCTCCCCCAACCCCCAGCTCCATTAATTTGCTGGGCTGGAGGGAGGTCAGGTGTAGTCAGGCCAGGAGGGAGGGTGGAGCCATCCCCAGGGAAGCCCGTGGTGGGGAGGAGACAGGCAGGCACTTGCTGAAGGTCCTAGGACATCAGCTGGTGGCACAGACCTCTCCCCAAGATAAGGCAGCACCCTCTGTGCCCAGTGGCCTCTGTCCACCTGTGCAGGAAGAGTTGGGGCCTGAGAGTTAGGAGAAGGGGATTCTGGGTCCCGGGCTCCCACCTCAGCTTGACAAGGGGTTGTGGGCAAGCTCCTTTCACAATGGTAACAGCCACCTCCAGGCAGAGCACTGAGCGGGCACTCTGAGCTCTGCAGCCTGAGTTCAGAGAGGTTGGGGAACCTGCGCAAGGTGGTCCAGTCCTTACATCACAGAGTCAGGATTTGATCCCAGACTTAACACTGTTTCAGGGCCTGGGCTTCCATCTCAGAAGTCACGTGGCCTTTGTGCAGTGAGGGGCTTAAGAGGAACTGGTTGGGGTAGAGCAGGTGGGCACGTGGCCCCACTCCACGGAGAAGACTGTGTCAAGTTCCACTTCTTGCAGGAAGGCCTGACTCCTCAGCAGTCCTCCCTATTTTTCTCACTGAGTTTGCGGTTCAGTCTAGGCTGTGAGCATGCTAGTGTTTGGCACGAGGGCTTACCACAGAACAGGGGACGCAGTGGGTTTGCTGACGGAGATGAGGGAGAGGAGCTTAGGTGAAGGATGGGGAGAAGCTGGATAGGGACAGAGCGAGAAGCTGCAGCAGGTAGGACACAGGCTAAGGCCGCAAACCGCCTTGGCCGGACTCCCCTCTCCTGCCCCAAGCGTCTGGCTGCCACATGCCATGACCTGGAGCGCCCTCTGGCGGCACACTCTGCAGCCCGGCCTGCGAAGCCACCCGTGGGTCTGGGGGGATCTGGGCCCAGGGAAGAGAGGCTGCCCCTTTCGGACCACTATCATCTCTGGGGGGCTGGCTGGCCTGCCACTACACCTAGGAGTGTCCTTCCTCAGAGGAAGGTCAGCCTAATCATAGTAACAATGAGGCTCTCACAAAAAGAATCACAAAGGGACCATTGGAAGGAGGAAAAGGACTCTTGAAGCCCTGATTGGTCCATCACAGTCACAGGAAAGGTATAACAAATCTTGCAGGTGTCGTCTCCCCGGAACATCCTAGCATTTGCCCCGATGCCGTCTCTGCACCGTCACAGAGCTGCCTGGGTGAGCATCTGTGGCCCCATCACCAGGGGCTGGACCAGCCTCAGCCTGTGAGCCCCGCTGAGCCAGAGGACAAAGCCTGCAAGGAGACACAGAGCCACAGTGTAGAAAGGGGCTCCTGAGACCATCTTCTCACTTATTCACTTGTCTGTTCAATAGATCCTCTTGATCCCCTATGATGTGCAGACACGCGGGCCCTGGGGATGTGGAAGCTAATAGCAGGCAAGGTCGCTGACTTCTGGGAATTGAGAGTCCCGGCTGGGAGAGGCAAACAACAAAGGGACAAGGTCAAAAGTGCGGTGGACACTATACAACAGGGTGACGTGCCAGCATCTAAGGAGGTCATTTTCCCACTGGTGGGCAGGGAAGGCCTGGTAAGGACACTTGGTGGAGACGCTTTAATGCTTAGGATGCAGGACTGCAGATAGCGGGCAGAGGAACTTCAGGCAAAAGCTCAGCTGTACAAGAGCTGGGGTGGGGGTGGGGACCAGCTCAGCATATGGCAGGAATAGGAGGACAGGGTGGGGTGAAAGAAAGAGCCAGAAGAGCTGGGGTCAGAGAGAGGGCAGGAACCACACATGCTCCAAGGCTGTGCCAGAGGTCTGACTTGATTCCGAGGGCTGGGGTGGTCCTTGGAGGGCTTTGAGCCTGAGGACGCCATGACCCGATTTGCATTTTTAATAGGCCATGACTTTTGCTTTGTGGAGGATAAAGAAGGAATGAGGGTGAAAGCAAGGAGGTGAGTCCAGGTCTCGAGGTACAGAGGTAGGTGCTGCAGCGGGGTGGGGAGGAGTCATGCTCTGATGAATCTTAGAGGCACAGCGGCCGGTGAACAGGACCCGCTGCAGGATTGTCCAGGAGGGTCCGGGAGAGCTGAGAACAGGCTGGGTGCCTTCCCTCCCACTCCATGCCCCTTCCAGCCTGCGTCTGGGGCCTACTGAGTCTGCTCCCTCAGCTCACTTCCAGGAGGGGCAAAGGAACTTAGACTCCAGTGCCAGAGGCCCCCCGGGCTGTATGGTGGGGGGCTGCATTCCGAGACTAAGGACCTGGGGACCAGAGGTGCTCTCAGCCTTCTAGAGCTCTCTCTCTCTCTCCCTCTGCAGTCTCTCTCATTCTCCTCTGTGGGTCCTTCTCTCTGCACCCTCCTTCCTCTCTCTCTCTCTCCCCCCTCTCCAGCTCTCCCCCGCTCACACACACACGCACACACTCACACGAGTTTACTGCAGCCTTATCAGAAGGAAGCCTCCAGCAGAAACAAGGGGTCTCCAGGGACAGAGCGAGAGGCGCTGACTGTGGAGTTTTCCAAGGAGGGGGAGGCAGCCTTTGCTGGCTTCCACATTCCATCCTCCTGCTGCCTCCACAATACCCTCCTGGTTCTTGCAGCCAGAGGAGCTGCGGTTCCCAGCTAGAGGCAGTTTTGGCTCCAGCCTTTTGGCAGCGTCGGAAAGCGTTTTTGGTTATTCTAACTGGGGAGGGGGTGACACTGGCACCTGGGGGTGGAGGCCAGGGTTGCTGCTAAACATCCCACAAGGCACACGCCAGCCCCCACTTCAGAGAACGATCTGGCCCCAGATGTCAACAGAGGTGAAAGAACCTTCCGTGGGCTCGCCACCATCAAAAATGGAAGAGACTGTCCTCTTCCCCAAGGCCCTACTGTCATTTTGCCACCATGAATCAGGGGGTGGCCATGTGGCCGCACAGTGGCTGCGTTCTCTCCCTTAGCTCCTCAGCCACACTGTGAGGTAGGTAGTAGTACTTGCCCAAGGTCACACAGTCGGCGAGAGGCCCAGTGGGTCGTCAGACTCCAAAGGCTGCCCCCTCTCTAGTGAATGGAAGGGATTTCACAGGGTGTGTCACTGTTACCAGCAATGCGACCCTTGTTTCAAGTGAAGTCTTGCTGGGAAGTCCAGTGTGTGAGAGATAAAGTAGGACTGCCTAGGCTGAAGGAGCCTGGGAGATTCTCCCAGAAGCACCCCCCTGGTGGAGCTGCAAAGAGGACACACCATTCCCCGGGGGCTACTGGTGGGGCTGCCTCTAGCGCAGGGGTGGCAAACAGGGGGGCTTGAGTGTAGGCGCGCACTGCTTGTCAGACGAGGTGCCGTGACGAACTAATGAGGAGCAGAAGGGGGTGCGGGGTAAGCTGCAAATGCTGAGGATCTGCCTTCCGCGTTCTAAGAGATGGGAAATAGGAAATTGAATTTTACTTGGAGGTATCTTGTCCCTCTCCACTCCTTGCAACTCAGCAGTGACTCCAAAACGGAGCCGTCCCCCAGCGTTGAAAACACCTGCCCAAGACTGGAGGCTCATCTACACGGCGTCCCCGAGAGCCTCCAGCAGGCCTTGGTTAGGAAGCTCTGCCTCTTTTCCAGAGCCCAGGAAGGTTTGCTTTTTCGGGTGCTTCTACATTTGTCTTAAGGTAATATTGACCTAGAGTACTATGTTTGGGCAGAGAGGGGCTGTCGCTGAGTGTTTTTTGGGGGGGGGGCGTTTACCGTCTTTACTAACCCTTTGGTGGGGAAGGTTTGGAGCTAGAACTGGCAGGAGGAGCCAGACTGGGGATGCTCCTTCTCCGCCTCCCACACCGGGGTGAGATCCTCCCCCCCCCCCCCCCCCCCCCCCCC
>NW_024423897.1:14498440-14504192 GCF_017311325.1 Ursus maritimus
CCCCCCCCCCCCCCCCCCCCCCGGCCCCGAGGCCCTCGGCTTCTTCCCACCCTTTGTCAAGCTGTGTGGCATCTCTGGAGGTCTGGCCAGTAGGACCAGAGGAGACCTTGTAATGCAGGGCAGCAGGCACTGTCTGTTCTCTCTGCAGGGGGTTCCCCAGCTGCCCTGGAGCCTGGGAATCTTCCAGCCAGGATGAATCATCCTGGCTCTCTGCCTTCACCCCCTCCATCGCTCTGCCTGGACCCAGCTACAGAGCGAGACCACTAATGCCAACAGTGCTGTTCCCCCTCGTCTGTGGCTGGAGAGGCCAGGAGATGCAGGCTGCAGGCCTGTCTGGGGCACGTACCACAAAGGGGAGAACAGCCCAGGGAAGGGCTAGCAGCAGCTGACCTCCAGGGAGGAGAGGCAGGGAGACACCTCATGCATACCCTTTTGTACCTCTTGAGTTGTATACTATAGTGGACCTATTTTCAAGAAAATATTAACAATGAAAGCATCAAGAGGTGCGTGGTTGGTTCAGCTGGTAGAGCATGTGACTTGATCTTGGGGTCATGAGTTCAAGCTCCATGTTGGGCACAGAGTTTACTTAAAAAAAAAAAAAACACAACAACTGGTAAATCAAAACAAACAAATTGTCTTTATGGGGCACCTGGCTGGCTCAGTCAGTAGAGAATGAGACCCTTGATCTCAGGGTTGTGAATTCAAGCCCCACGTTGTGGTTAAAGTTCATTAAAAGAGAGAGAGAGAGAGAGAGAGAAAGAAAAGGAAAAGCCTCAGTTTGGGGCTTGATGCTAGAGCCCCTAGATGGGGAGGTGGCCGGGCCAACTGCGAACACAGAGAGTGGGCCATGGCTAAGTGGAGGGGCTCTGGGTCTCATCCCCTTGTCTTGGCATCAGAAAGGTGAAATTCTGCCTACTCAAGAAATTCCCTATCTGTGCATTTGTTTATTCAGGAAACAGATACCTCTGGAACTCCTACTTTGTGCTTTTCACTACACTGGGTGCTGGTCAAGATCCCTGCTTCCCTGGAACAAACAGGCCTATGGTGTGTGTGTGAGGTGTAGACAGTGATACAGGTGGACCATGCAAAGTGCTGAGACTGGGACCTACTACTAGGCTACCATTAAGGTGAGGTCTGAGGAGCCAAGGAAAGCCTCCCGGTAGAAGTGTTGTGGAAACTGAGGTCCAAAGAATGAATCAAGGCCAGGGAGGGTCGGGGATATAGTGAAGGAGGAGGATGGGCCAGGCAGAGGGAGTCTGGAGAAAGGTGCAGCTCTGGGACAGACGGAGATAGGATTCAGGAACCAGGAGACATTATCCCCAGCTACCTTTGAGCCCAGACACCTTCAGCAGACCTGGGCACACGTACAGTGGCTGGTCTTACTGTGTGTGCATCGCTCTGCCCAGGGGGCCAGTGAGTCACTAACCCGGGACTGGGTAGGTCTTTGTGGTTGCCCCACTAGCTAACACTGGGCCAGGCACTCGGTCAGGCTCAGTTTCTCTTGAATGATTCTGTTCCAAGTTCATGATCTCCCACTGAGAGGACAGAGATCCAATGACAATGAGTTTTAGCTCATCAGCTATTTGTTGAACACCTACTCTTTGCAGTTACGGCTAAACACTGGGGGTTTAGAGAGGTCAAGCAAACAAGTCTCCTACCGGACTGGAGTTTACATTCCCCTGGGGGAGGGACCTTGTGTGCAGAATATCAGATAGCAGGACTGGGGAGGGGGGAAGGACAGCAGGAGGTTTGTGATAAAGGGGATGTGGGTCTGGGAAGCCTGGCTGGGGAGGTATCACTGGGACATCTCCCAGATGAAGACCTGTGGGCAAGGCAAGAGGTCAGGTGAGGGCAGAGGACTTGGCACCCTGGCCAATCAGAGGAACAAAAAGAAAGCCACTGAGACTGGAGCGAAGGGAATGAGGGCATGAGAGGAGGTCAGGGCAGAGACAGGGAGGATCGGGGTGGCACAGTGCCCTGTAGGCCATGTAACGTTTCGCATTTTATGCCAAGTCAACGAGGAAACCTTCCAAGTTTCCAAGCAGGGGTGTGGCTGCACTTTTATTTATTCTTGTTTAACTTTTTAAAAAAGATTTTATTTATTTTAGAGAGAGCGAGCTCTGCACAGGAGGGGAGGGGCAGAGGGAGAGAGAGAATCTCAAGCAGACTCCCTGCTGAGTGTGGAGCCCCAGGGCTGGGCGATCTCACAACCCTGAGATCACGACCCTGAGCTGAAATCCAAGAGGGAGACGCTTAACTGACTGACTGACCCAGGCGCCCCTTGATCTGAACTTTTAAAAGCTCACAGCAGCCTCAAAGATTCGGGATATATTTTCAAGAATGAATGAAAACAAGTCGCCAGTATGTTGAACGTGGGTTGAGAGAAGGGAGGAGTCCTAGAGGGCTCCTGGGTTTGGGGCTTGTGCAGTTACCCAAGCTGCTGTCATTAGAAAGAGCTCAGTTTGGGGGTCAGATAGGCCCAAACTTCAATCCTCACTTAACCTTTTCAAGCCTTGGTTTTCTCTTCTGAAAAATGACGACAAATGACAGTTGCACATAGAGGGTGTTAATTCCTGTCCCTTTGATGAAGGATAATTGGAAAGCAGGCAGGCAGGGACTGAGCCCCTCCCCCCCAAGAGGGGACCACCCTTAAAAGGATTTTACACCACCCTGGAAGGAGCCCTCCACCCTTTCTCATGTGATAGATAGGTGACAAAAACCTGATTGGATGACAGGTGCAGGGAGGGTTAATCAGATTGAAACAGCCCGCCAACTAGCCCATAAAAACCCCTAGACTTAAGAGACTCCGATAGCAAGCCCTTCAGGTTCCCTCACTCCCCGGGAGCTTTGTACTGTCACTTTGCTATCGCTCAGTAAACCTTGCTTTGTTGCCCACCACTCTGTCTGCTTCTTCATTCTTCGAAGTAGTGTGACCAAGAACTTGGGGCACCAACGGAGAAAAAAAATCCTGCAACACCTTGACCAAAGAGATTACAGATGTCCAGAAAAATAAGGTGTCCTAAGGTCACACATCCAGACTAAGTACCTCCGAAGTTTGCTCAGAGGAAACCAAAGATGAATGGAAGCTCTGGAGGCCAACGTAGCACTTACTTCAAGTCTCAGCTCTGAGCATGCGACTCTTGACCTCAGGGTCATGAGTTTGAGCCCCACGTTGGGTGTAAAGATTACTAGAACAATAAATGAATAGATAAACTTAAAAAAAAAAAATCACCTCAGCTCTGAGCCTTACCTGTAAAATGGGAATATGTTTATGTCTTATCTCCTAGGCCTGAGATGATTAAATGAGATACCGCACAGTGATCACCTAGCTCTGTGCTGTCACATAGTAAGCACTCAAAAAATGGGAGTGCAGGGGCCTACCTATGTTCTGTACGGGACACATATCAGCTACAACACAAAAAAATCACACATCATTCATGCAGTATCTTCATCTGAGGTCTGACTTCATCCCCACAGCCATGCTGCAATCTGTCAGTATTTTGCAGATGAGGAAACCTCTCCAGCAAGGCCAAAGGACCAGCACAGAGCTCCCTTTCCAAAGCCTGGGTTGTAAACCAGGGGCTGCCCGTTATCACCTGTAGCCCAGTTGTCTGTTTCAATGCAGTGGGCTCGCTAGGAATGGCTTCTACGTTTTTAAAAAATATATGAATAAGAATAAATCTTCTTGACATGTGAGAATGATAAGAAATTCAAATTTCAGCTGCCGTTAACAAGGTCTTTTGGGAACACAGCCTGGCTCATTTGTTTAATGGCTGCTTTTGGTACAAGGGCAGAGTTGAGTAGCTGTGACAACAGGGTAGGGCCTAGAGACCCTAGCAGATGGACTCTGGCTCTTTACAGGAAGGTGGGGGACGGGGGGGGGGGGGGGGAGCAGTAGGCAGAGGGAGAGGGAGAAGCCGGCTCCCCACCAAGCAAGGAGCCCGACGCTGGACGAGGCAGAATAGATAACTGCCATCCGAAATAACCCAGGGTCCACTTGAAGGCCATCGGGGAAGGAGGAGTTTCCAATCCGAAAAAGGCAGGTCATTACGTAGACCGCTCCGACCTGGAGGGACCTTGGAGAAAATCGACTCCAGCCGCCTCTTTTTAGATGACAAACACTGAGGCCCAGAGATAGAAGGCAACCTGCCCGAGGCCGCCGAGCACGTGGCTGGCAGCCAGGGTCGGGGTGGGGGGAGTGGGGGCCGCCCCCCCACTCCCCCGGCGGGCAGATGCGGGTCAGCGCCCGGGTGGGCGGCCCTCGGGCCCCTGGGGCCTCTTCCTTTCAGTTGGGCCCCGGGAGCTGCGGGGCGCAGGGCAGGGAGAGCGGGCAGCCCTGGAGGCCTCTCCCGGGCGGGAAAGGGGAGGCGCCTCGGCTCTGCCGCGGCCGCTCTCGGCTCCCCGCTCGGCGCTGCCCCGGGGCTGGGCCTCCACTGCGCCCCCCGGCTCTAAGGAGAGGCCGCCCTCAGCCTGCGGCTACCTGGGCCCCGGGATTTACGCAGCCTTCTTTTGTCTTTCGTCTTTTGTCTTTCTATTTTGCAAAGCACGCGGACACGCCCGCTCCCCGGGCTCCGAAAGCAGCCGGGACCGGCTCGCGGCGGGGGAGTGCGGGCGGGGAACTCTGCTGGAGCGGCCAGCCGCGGCCGGGGGGCGGGGGCGGGGGCGGGGGGGTGCGGCCCTGGGTGCGCGGTGCCTCCCGCCGTCCACGGGATCCCAGCCCTGCCCCAGGGAATTTCGAAGGCTCCTTTCAATTGCAGCGCGCAGAAATAAGAAACGTAATAGCAAACATTTATTAAGGGCGTGGCTCAGGATCGGTGCTCTCAGAGTTCGTTTGTGCAGCTGTTCCATCCTTCACCTCCACAAGCCTGAGCTTGTCGTGGCGTCCACCGCCCATCCCCTATACCCTGGCTGCCACAAGCCCTGCACAACTCCTGATCTGAATCTCTCCCCCCCTTGCGCGACCATCCTTCCCTGGGGCCCTCTGGAGCCACAGTCTTCAGCAAACTTGTGGGTACGGAGCCTCTTCCTCGCACGTCGCCTTCACCCTCTTGCCCCGAAACCTGCCCACCTCACCCAGGACCCCATCCTTACAGTCCCTTCAAGGGAAGCTGTTACTTTTCTTACACACGCCCGTAGATCAGGGCGCAGGGAGTAAGGTCGCTCTCCGGCTTGCTCCTCGGGGAGCCTTGCAACCCATTTCTCTTCCCTTCACCTTGCGAAGTCATTTCTTCCGGTGGACTTCACTACCACCAGTCTAGACAACCCACAACCCCACTTGTTACTATAGGGAAGGAGACATTCGAGGTCTAACAGCTGGTTTAAGGATTATATTTACATGGGACAGATTAGCAGGAGAAAAAAAAAAAGCAAAATGCCAGTTTTATTACCTTGTGCGCGGAGGCCTATAGGGAAATTGAGACCCAAAGAAATGTCCAAGGCAGGCAGTTTTTACTCTTTTTAGACAAAGAAACAATAAATCTGTGATGAGTCGACAGGACAAAGAAAATTTAACTTTGGGAACTTCATTCGGCGAGGAATGCTAAACAGAATTTCAGCTGGGGTAGAAAATTAGTGAAATATAACAGGGTTGTTTATATAGCCGCCTGGGCTCTGAATTTCCCATCTGTGGATGTCTCTCTATCTCCTGGTACAGGGAGGGTGCCTTTCACGTGGGAGATGTATTTCCTGCTCTCAGGGGGACAGAGAGGGTCTGAGTGTCCTTCTTACCCAGGCTGTCTCTTTAGCAACTTTA
>NW_024423897.1:14504202-14510925 GCF_017311325.1 Ursus maritimus
GGGGGGGGGGGGGGGGGGGGGGGGGGGGGGGGGGGGAGAAAGTGTGCAGACCGCTACTGGGAGGCGCAGCTGCACTTCAACAGTTCTCGCCCCGAGGAGGCAGAATAGATAACTGCCATCCGAAATAACCCAGGGTCCACTTGAAGGCCATCGGGGAAGGAGGAGTTTCCAATCCGAAAAAGGCAGGTCATTACGTAGACCGCTCCGACCTGGAGGGACCTTGGAGAAAATCGACTCCAGCCGCCTCTTTTTAGATGACAAACACTGAGGCCCAGAGATAGAAGGCAACCTGCCCGAGGCCGCCGAGCACGTGGCTGGCAGCCAGGGTCGGGGTGGGGGGAGTGGGGGCCGCCCCCCCACTCCCCCGGCGGGCAGATGCGGGTCAGCGCCCGGGTGGGCGGCCCTCGGGCCCCTGGGGCCTCTTCCTTTCAGTTGGGCCCCGGGAGCTGCGGGGCGCAGGGCAGGGAGAGCGGGCAGCCCTGGAGGCCTCTCCCGGGCGGGAAAGGGGAGGCGCCTCGGCTCTGCCGCGGCCGCTCTCGGCTCCCCGCTCGGCGCTGCCCCGGGGCTGGGCCTCCACTGCGCCCCCCGGCTCTAAGGAGAGGCCGCCCTCAGCCTGCGGCTACCTGGGCCCCGGGATTTACGCAGCCTTCTTTTGTCTTTCGTCTTTTGTCTTTCTATTTTGCAAAGCACGCGGACACGCCCGCTCCCCGGGCTCCGAAAGCAGCCGGGACCGGCTCGCGGCGGGGGAGTGCGGGCGGGGAACTCTGCTGGAGCGGCCAGCCGCGGCCGGGGGGCGGGGGCGGGGGCGGGGGGGTGCGGCCCTGGGTGCGCGGTGCCTCCCGCCGTCCACGGGATCCCAGCCCTGCCCCAGGGAATTTCGAAGGCTCCTTTCAATTGCAGCGCGCAGAAATAAGAAACGTAATAGCAAACATTTATTAAGGGCGTGGCTCAGGATCGGTGCTCTCAGAGTTCGTTTGTGCAGCTGTTCCATCCTTCACCTCCACAAGCCTGAGCTTGTCGTGGCGTCCACCGCCCATCCCCTATACCCTGGCTGCCACAAGCCCTGCACAACTCCTGATCTGAATCTCTCCCCCCCTTGCGCGACCATCCTTCCCTGGGGCCCTCTGGAGCCACAGTCTTCAGCAAACTTGTGGGTACGGAGCCTCTTCCTCGCACGTCGCCTTCACCCTCTTGCCCCGAAACCTGCCCACCTCACCCAGGACCCCATCCTTACAGTCCCTTCAAGGGAAGCTGTTACTTTTCTTACACACGCCCGTAGATCAGGGCGCAGGGAGTAAGGTCGCTCTCCGGCTTGCTCCTCGGGGAGCCTTGCAACCCATTTCTCTTCCCTTCACCTTGCGAAGTCATTTCTTCCGGTGGACTTCACTACCACCAGTCTAGACAACCCACAACCCCACTTGTTACTATAGGGAAGGAGACATTCGAGGTCTAACAGCTGGTTTAAGGATTATATTTACATGGGACAGATTAGCAGGAGAAAAAAAAAAAGCAAAATGCCAGTTTTATTACCTTGTGCGCGGAGGCCTATAGGGAAATTGAGACCCAAAGAAATGTCCAAGGCAGGCAGTTTTTACTCTTTTTAGACAAAGAAACAATAAATCTGTGATGAGTCGACAGGACAAAGAAAATTTAACTTTGGGAACTTCATTCGGCGAGGAATGCTAAACAGAATTTCAGCTGGGGTAGAAAATTAGTGAAATATAACAGGGTTGTTTATATAGCCGCCTGGGCTCTGAATTTCCCATCTGTGGATGTCTCTCTATCTCCTGGTACAGGGAGGGTGCCTTTCACGTGGGAGATGTATTTCCTGCTCTCAGGGGGACAGAGAGGGTCTGAGTGTCCTTCTTACCCAGGCTGTCTCTTTAGCAACTTTATTTAAATTCACTACTATGCCCAAAGTGGCCCATCTTGGGGCAGTGTGCCCTTGGCCCCTACATTACTCTCCTGCAAGCTTCTTAAAAGTGGCTCTCACTCCTCAGACATCTCCCTTACTCCTGTCACCCTCCGCCCACCTCAGCCACTTCCTCCCACGGTGGTATCCTTAATTCTTATCACCAGCATCACCATTTTAGGGGTCCGCATTCTCTTTAACTGGCACACCCCTCCCTCCTTTTCCCTTCTCTTCCCTCCAGCGTCTCTTCAACTTCATCCTGACCTCCAACCCATTGTCTCTTTTAGCCACCTTCTCCTTTCCTTCCAGTCCCATCCCCAGATACCCAGTTCCCCTTCCCAGACTCACCACTAGTTTTGGTTTTATGGATAGTACTTTCCCTTGCATGGAATGCTTTCTTGAAACGCTTTTGTTCTCCCACAGAAATGTCTTGGTTTTCCTTGCATTTCACTGGCTGACCCTTCTCAGTCTCCTGAACACGTTCCTCCTCTACTTGGCATCAGGATGTCATGCCCCCCACCCCCTCCTCCATGTGGTCCTTGAACTCTCTCTTAAATCAGGTGTGACTAGGTGATCTTATTCTATGCTGTGATAGCACCCATAGGCTATCACACCCACATTTTTTTCTTCAGTTCTGACTTCTCTGGGGTCCAGCCACTAACTTGACACCTCCACGTGGATGTCTAATAGTCATCTCAAGGCTAACATGTATTCATTGTAGTGACTGCTCTTTTTGTGTTGAAATTCTCTCCCCAGGTCCCCGATCCTGTGCTCCCCAGTCTTCCCCACTGCAGTAAATGCCATTCACACCATGGTTGCCCAAGCCCAAACAAGGTGTCGTCTTTGATTCCTCTCCCTTCTGTGGCCACAACCAGCCCCTCAGGAGTCCTTGTCAACTCCAAAAGAGTCCTTATCGTCCATAAGTCTGAACAGTCGTCCCCTAGATTATCACAATATCCTCGTTGCTGATCTCTCTGCTTCTTCCTCGAGGCCCTGAAGTCTATTCACACAGCAGCCAGAGTGACCTGTCACGTCAAGTCCTGCCCCTGCTCAAAGCCTGCCATGAGTCCTATTTCCCTCCAGGTTAAATTCCCTACAGTGGCCTGCTGTCCATTGGACTAATGACCTGGGCCCTGTCTCCTCTTACCATAGTCTGTTAGGGCTGCTATGACCAAATACTACAAGGTGGGTGGCTGCTCGACGACAGAAATTTATTTCTCACGGTCCTGGAGGCTGGAGGTCCAAGATCAGGGAGGCAACATGGTCAGCGAAGGGTCCTCTTCAGGGGCACAGACCTGTCTCTGTGTTTTCACATGGCAGCAGGGGGCCAGGAATTTCTCTGGAGCCCCCAGTATTAGGGCACTAGTGTGCTTCATGAAGGCTCTGCCGCATAACCTAAGCACTTCACAAAGGCCCCACCTCCTAATACCAGCACCTTGGGGATTAGGATTTCAACATACGAATTTTGACGGGCCACAACATTCAGACCATAGCCGCTCTCTGACTCATCTCCTGCTACTCCACTCAGCCACACAGGAAGGAAGGCCTTCCTTCCCCCTGTTCCATGCGCTCGTTCCCTGCACAGGGCCGCTGTCTGGTGGTCTCCTCTGCTTGGGAAGCTCAGTCCCTCACCTCCCACATTTGGTTCAATGTCACCTTCTCAGTGCCAAGGGGAGGCACTTTGGAAGTATTTTCGGAATAAGTGACACTAAATCCCCTGCAGCCTTAGGGCCTTTGCTCAGTAGTTCCCTTCCCCCAGCTCTGCAGCCCTGCAAAGTTAAGGCCCCCTCCCTGTGCAGGAGCCCAAGCTTCTCTCACATTTCCCTGATGACACTTAGCGCCTACAGTATTTGGTGTTTGTTTCCTGACCCGGTAGGTGAAGTTGGCCGTCTCCTTTCCCTGCTCTATCTGACCACTGGGAGATAGGCTCTCAGTAAATACTAACTAGGTGGGCTTAACTTTTGCATTACTATGCTTCTCCCTGACCCTCCAACCCAGCCCTGAATAGTGAAGATGGAGGAGATGTGGTCCTTAGGTTTTTAAATCAACTCTTTCTTCCCAAATAACTTCTAGCAGCCACAGCCCAAAGAGCCATCCTTTCATATATTTATTCAATTAACCTCTATTAAGCAATCCCCATGTGCCTGGGACTACGTTAGGTGCTTTACACGTTAGTTGTATATTTGATATCTGTCTAATCTTCACCACTCTATGACATAATGTTATTACCCATTTTACAGATGAGGACATTGAGGAACATGGTAGAAAGTCTGGAGTCAGTTCTCTGCTAAACCTTAAGAGCAGGAAGACACAAAAGCCAGGCCAGAAATTCCAGCCGGACTCCGGACAGAGCCGACTGGGTGCCCCTCAGGCATCTCCTGCTCAACAGGTCCATAGCATGTGACTGTCCCCCGACTTCTCTTCCACGGTTCCTCACCCCCACCCCCATGCCTCCATTTGCCTGTCATCCCGGCCAGAAACAGGCCTCACAGATCTAATCCAGCACCAAAGCTCTCCTTATCTTTTCAGCTCCACCAAGCCAACCTCCAGGCATTTGCCCGCAGCCCACTGCGCCCTTGCTCCAGGTCCTGAGCTTCCTAAATGTGTAATATCCTGCAACCAGTTCCCCAGTGTCTTGACGATAAAGTCCATGTTCCCCAGTGTCTTGACGATAAACTCCACATTCCGGTCACTTGTTGAATCTCCACTTCTACCTTGCTCTTCCTACCGTAGCACAGCTAAGGCTCTGGCCGCACCTGGGGCTGGGATTGGAGGGTTGGAGCTGTGTTACGCCTCTGGGCCTCTGCTGGGCTGGTCCCAGTTCCTGTCTTGTCAGGACAAATGCTTAACTGGACTGTAAGATTCAGTGTGGCCTTCTCTGTCCCCTAGAACTGGATGATGCCGCGACATCCAGTGCTTATCCCTGCCCTAGTGGAATTGCTTGTCTGTCTGTCCTGTCCCCCAAGTAGAATGTAAGTTGCAGAAGTGCTGGCATCCCACTGGGCTTGGAAACAAAGGCCTGGCAGACAGAGCAGACCCTCAATATATTTGTTGAATGAGCGAATGAATAGATGAACAAATAGAAGGATCAGTTTCGATACCAGGCATAGACGTAGGCACGTTTACACAGTTGTCCTGGGGGGGGATTGTTATACTCATGTGGTGGAATGGCCCAGAGCCTTCCTTGGCTTTGGAGTGAGATAAATGGGTTTGCATCCGTTTGTATGGGTGACATTAGGTGGGCTCCTTGGCTTCACGGCGCTTGGAGTTTTCCACCTGGAACATAGGATGATAGTACAGTCTCCAGGCGGTTAAAGTAAGAGCCCGACCTGTGGGAAGGGCTCTGCCGGCAGTATTTATTAATTGGTGGTTCTGCNCCTGCTGCTCAGGAGGATGGCAGGAGGACACAGATAAGGATCAGGCTGCCTGGGTTCAAATCCTGATTCTTGCATATTAGCTGTGTGACTTTGGGCAGATGACTTAACCAATCTGAGCCTCAGTTTTGCCATATAAATGGAGGCACTATTAGTGCCTCCTTCCCAGGGTTGCTGCAAGAATAAAATAAGATCATGTGAAGCAGGCCGCACAGTGCCCCAGTAACGGGTGGCTGTATTTTTAGCCGTAGCCAACAACGTAGCACGTTTGAGCCCGTAAGGCAGTGTGATGGGCAGGAACCCTGGCTTCTCTGTTAGTGACTTAGAGACCAACGCCTTCTCTCTGCTGTTCAGTTCGCACATCTGTGCAAGGGGTCAGCTCAGGGGCTCCCTCGAGCTCTGAAGTGCCGTAATCCTGAGTGCTGCCTGCTCTTTGTCATCTGACAGTACCTGCCACTGTCCTAAGGCAACCCACTTTCCAGGGAAAGAGGAGACACCCTTTTCCGTCTCTCCAGCTGTGCTGCCTCATCAGAGCCGTCTTGCTCCATGACTCATCCCCTTTGGGGGCTGGTGCTCCCGGCTTCCACTGGGTGCTAACGGGTTAATCTGAGGCTCTAATGGAACCGACAGGAACTCAGGGTTAGCTCACTAATGGGTCACCCCATCTGCCCTCCCTGTAACCTAATGCCTTCACCCTGGTAAAAGGCACTCAGGGATTTCCTGTTGGCTCCAATCTGCTGGTTTCTGACATCTTGAAAGGCAGAGAGGCTGGAGAGGGAAGGAGGTCGCTTGATGGAAGTGGGGCAGGCAGAGGGAGGCTCTGAACTCAGGACATCTGGGCTCTCACTGTGTGAGCTTGCACAAATCCATTCCCCTCCCCGGGCCTCAGTTTCCTCATGTGTGACCTGCACAGGTTGTGCTGTAAAGGCCTTGCTGGAGCAAACATTCTGGAATTACCCAATCCTGTCACTTTGCAGCTGAGGAGTGAATGTCCTTGCAGCGTCATTGAACATCCACAAACTATGGGGCACCTACAGTGTGCCAGTCTATGCCAGGCACTGTGGACAGGGGGCCGGGTGTGCCAAGGAGGCACCGTCCTACCCCAGGAGCTCCCAGGCCTTGTGCTTTCTGCTACAGCTTTTCTCTTCGCAAATGCGGGAGTGCAGGGAGGCCTCCGTGCTTCCTGAGGATGTCCAGCCTGCCAGGCTCAGGGCACAGAGCAAGTACAGAGAGCTGCAGATCTTCCCTTTCTTTAACTTCTCTGGTGATACCATGTTCTCTCACCTCCTAGCCTTTGCACAAGCCATTCCCTGTGCCTGGAATAGTCTTACCTCCCCTGCTCTTTGCCTGTCTAACTCGATTTATTTTTTGGGACTTGCCTGCCTTTTTCCTTCCTTCCTTCCTTCCTTCCTTCCTTCCTTCCTTCCTTCCTTCCTT
>NW_024423897.1:14510935-14599878 GCF_017311325.1 Ursus maritimus
GCCTCTGCTGGGCTGGTCCCAGTTCCTGTCTTGTCAGGACAAATGCTTAACTGGACTGTAAGATTCAGTGTGGCCTTCTCTGTCCCCTAGAACTGGATGATGCCGCGACATCCAGTGCTTATCCCTGCCCTAGTGGAATTGCTTGTCTGTCTGTCCTGTCCCCCAAGTAGAATGTAAGTTGCAGAAGTGCTGGCATCCCACTGGGCTTGGAAACAAAGGCCTGGCAGACAGAGCAGACCCTCAATATATTTGTTGAATGAGCGAATGAATAGATGAACAAATAGAAGGATCAGTTTCGATACCAGGCATAGACGTAGGCACGTTTACACAGTTGTCCTGGGGGGGGATTGTTATACTCATGTGGTGGAATGGCCCAGAGCCTTCCTTGGCTTTGGAGTGAGATAAATGGGTTTGCATCCGTTTGTATGGGTGACATTAGGTGGGCTCCTTGGCTTCACGGCGCTTGGAGTTTTCCACCTGGAACATAGGATGATAGTACAGTCTCCAGGCGGTTAAAGTAAGAGCCCGACCTGTGGGAAGGGCTCTGCCGGCAGTATTTATTAATTGGTGGTTCTGCCCTATTCCTGCTGCTCAGGAGGATGGCAGGAGGACAAAGATAAGGATCAGGCTGCCTGGGTTCAAATACTGATTCTTGCATATTAGCTGTGTGACTTTGGGCAGATGACTTAACCAATCTGAGCCTCAGTTTTGCCATATAAATGGAGGCACTATTAGTGCCTCCTTCCCAGGGTTGCTGCAAGAATAAAATAAGATCATGTGAAGCAGGCCGCACAGTGCCCCAGTAACGGGTGGCTGTATTTTTAGCCGTAGCCAACAACGTAGCACGTTTGAGCCCGTAAGGCAGTGTGATGGGCAGGAACCCTGGCTTCTCTGTTAGTGACTTAGAGACCAACGCCTTCTCTCTGCTGTTCAGTTCGCACATCTGTGCAAGGGGTCAGCTCAGGGGCTCCCTCGAGCTCTGAAGTGCCGTAATCCTGAGTGCTGCCTGCTCTTTGTCATCTGACAGTACCTGCCACTGTCCTAAGGCAACCCACTTTCCAGGGAAAGAGGAGACACCCTTTTCCGTCTCTCCAGCTGTGCTGCCTCATCAGAGCCGTCTTGCTCCATGACTCATCCCCTTTGGGGGCTGGTGCTCCCGGCTTCCACTGGGTGCTAACGGGTTAATCTGAGGCTCTAATGGAACCGACAGGAACTCAGGGTTAGCTCACTAATGGGTCACCCCATCTGCCCTCCCTGTAACCTAATGCCTTCACCCTGGTAAAAGGCACTCAGGGATTTCCTGTTGGCTCCAATCTGCTGGTTTCTGACATCTTGAAAGGCAGAGAGGCTGGAGAGGGAAGGAGGTCGCTTGATGGAAGTGGGGCAGGCAGAGGGAGGCTCTGAACTCAGGACATCTGGGCTCTCACTGTGTGAGCTTGCACAAATCCATTCCCCTCCCCGGGCCTCAGTTTCCTCATGTGTGACCTGCACAGGTTGTGCTGTAAAGGCCTTGCTGGAGCAAACATTCTGGAATTACCCAATCCTGTCACTTTGCAGCTGAGGAGTGAATGTCCTTGCAGCGTCATTGAACATCCACAAACTATGGGGCACCTACAGTGTGCCAGTCTATGCCAGGCACTGTGGACAGGGGGCCGGGTGTGCCAAGGAGGCACCGTCCTACCCCAGGAGCTCCCAGGCCTTGTGCTTTCTGCTACAGCTTTTCTCTTCGCAAATGCGGGAGTGCAGGGAGGCCTCCGTGCTTCCTGAGGATGTCCAGCCTGCCAGGCTCAGGGCACAGAGCAAGTACAGAGAGCTGCAGATCTTCCCTTTCTTTAACTTCTCTGGTGATACCATGTTCTCTCACCTCCTAGCCTTTGCACAAGCCATTCCCTGTGCCTGGAATAGTCTTACCTCCCCTGCTCTTTGCCTGTCTAACTCGATTTATTTTTTGGGACTTGCCTGCCTTTTTCCTTCCTTCCTTCCTTCCTTCCTTCCTTCCTTCCTTCCTTCCTTCCTTCCTTCCTTCCTTCCTTCCTTCCTTCCTCCCCTACTTCTAGAGCACTTACCATCTGCCAGGCTGTGCCAAGAATTTGGGATCGAGGAGTGAACAAGACACACTCTGTCTCTGTCCCCTGGGAGCTTACGGATTCTTAGGGGCAGAAACAGACAATTAAATAACTTCACAAAAAAAATAATAAAATACAACAATTTAGGTTGCAATGAATGTAAGAGGGACAGAAACAGAGCTGAGACAGAAGGTGGGGTGGGGGCACGCTTGGAAGAGGCAACAGCATGTGCACAGCTTAGAGGCAGGAAAGCAAATGGCTCTGTTAGGAGAGTGGAAAGGCCAGTGTGCTGGAGCGTTGGGAGGGAGGAGGCCAAGCAGGAGGCTGGAGAGAGGGCCTGGCTGGAGCAGATCAGCCTGAAGGTCCTTCGTGGGGAAGCCAAGACTCCTCCCCCATGTCTGGGTGGGTGCTCCCCCTTTCTTTCCCTATCACAGCACACATCACACTGTGTTGTCACTGCCTGCCCATGTCTCTGACCCTGCCCCACCAAGAGACCACAAATTCCTAAGGACAGAGACCACTTCCTGGAAGTGTTTTACCCTTTATTCTTTTTTTTTTTTTTAAGATTTTATTTATTTATTTTGAGAGAGAGAGGCAAACTGGAAGGGCAGAGGGAGAGAGAGAATCTCAAGCAGACTCCACGCTGACCTGTGGGGCCAGAGCCAGAGACTCTGGCTTGCTCTCACAACCATGAGATCAGGACCTGAGCTGAAATTAAGAGTCGGATGCTTAATGGACTGAGCCACCCAGGCACCCCTCTTTTTCTCTTCTACTTTTTTTTTTTAAGATTTTTTTTTTTTTAAGTAATCTATACCCAACATGGGGCTCAATCTTACAACCCTGAGATCAAGAGTTGCATGCTCCTCCTACTGAGCCAGCCAGGCGCCCTTGTACCCTTTATTCTTGACTCACTGCATGAAGCAAAATACTTCTCATCCATAGAGCTGCCAAACAGTGTCTCTCCACTTGGCCCCATTTCAGTTAACGGCTCCACCATTCAAACAGCAGCAGCTCAAACAAAATACCCAGGAATCATCGCGGGCACCTTGATTCCGATTTCTCTCTTCCTGGGTATCCAGGAGAAGACCTGTCCCTTCTTCTCGCACCACCCCGATATGCCCTGGCCACCGCCCCGGCCCAAGCCACCACGCGAGCTGCTCTGCTGTGCTCTCTTCTACCTCCCCGTCATACCACTCCCCTGTTTAGAATCTTGGCAAGTCATTTTTTTTTTTAACTGTGCAGATTGAAAAGCAAAACAAAAACAAAAGCACAGTCACTTCCCACTGTGCTTAAAATAAAATCTTTATCCCAGCCTCCAAGTCCTTGCTGATCTGGCCTTGTCTGGGTCCAGCTCCTGTCCTACACTCTCCCCTTTGCTTTTTAGCCACACCGCTCGCTCCTCTCTCTCCCCTATTGCTTGCATATTCCAAGGTTCATTCCTGCCACAGGATCTTTACCTGTGCTGTTCCCTCCTTGCTCGTTGGTTCAGTTATTTGTTTATTGTCAGTCTTCTCGCTCTCAAAGGTAAACAGTGTAAGAGCAGGAAACTCATCTGCCTCACTCACAGCTGAAGCCCGAGAACCTGGCTCATCAGAGGCCTCCAGTTTTTGGGTGTTGAGTGAAAGAAAGAATTTATTTAACTCTTCTGTATGCCAGGCTCTGTTCTAAGCACTTTGCATGTAGGATCTGACTGAATCTTGAAGTGGCAACCCTGAGAGAGGAACGGCAGCTTGGAGAGGTGAAGTGACCTTCCCAAGGTCACATAGCGAGGACATCATGGAGCCTGGCTTCAAACCAGCCTGCCCCTCAAGACCACACTAGCAATGACAAGGATGTGTTGATCCCCATAGCAAACCGTCATGTTGTAAGAATGAACGAACGAACGAATGAATGAATGAATGGGCAAATGATAAACACCTGGATGGAGTGGCATGCTTGAATGACAGACATGCTCCCCTTCCAGAAGCTTACCATCTTTAACTCCTTGGGTCCCTTGAAGCAGGGAAAGAAGAGAGCATTCTCAATGACTGAGGGATCGTGGTGTGCCATGTACTGTATCCAGTGGCCCTCGTGGTTCTCTGCTCTGCCTAGCGTGGCTGCCATGTCAGCCTGGGCGATGGGGGACCCTGGGTAGCATCCTGGTAGCTGTGGGCTCCTCCCCTACCCCCACCTTACAGGGCAGCTCTGCTATCTTGTGAGAGCCATGTCTCTGCCTGGCTGCCCACCCGCCTGCCAGCCAGAGCTTCCGAGCTCATCAATCACGCTGCCGTGCTCTGTCAGGCTGTATCTGAGGAAGACAAGTCAGCTGAACACGGAATGGGCCTCAGGCTCAGGAGGGAATAGAAGGCACTGGGGTGGGGGGAAGGGGGTAGGAGGCCCAGAGAGACAGCCAAGGTCTGGATCAATCCCTGGCTCTGCTAAGGAGGGTCGATTGGGAGAGGAGGCTGGGGCAGGGTTCCCATTAGAAAAGCAGTGAGGTGAGCAGAAGAGGTGGGGAAAAGGCTGGTGTGGTTTCCCATTGCAACTGAAATTCAGTCTCCCCTGGTGCCCAGGGAGCAGACTGACAGCTCTGGGAGGGCGGGCAGTTTATGGGGAGGATTCAAGCAGGCTCAGCTGCCCTCCCACAGTGCTTGGCGGAGCCCTGTGGCTCAGCTTCCCAGCACCCCCTGCTTCCTCAACCCCGTGGGGAGGGGAGTGGCGGGAGAGGCTGGGGCATCTGCAGCTTCACCACTCCCTCTCCTTTCTCAGATGGGAGCTGCTGGCGATTGGGATTTGCACTTTCTCCCCAGAGAGGTTCTGCTGAAAGTCAAGATGTCTGAACTGAAAATTCCTCAGAGATCTTCAAGTCCAGAGAGGCAAATCGGCAGGCTTTTGTTTTTGTTTTGCTTTTCAGTCTGCACAGCTTAAAAAAAAGAAAGACTTAGTTGCCAACATTGAAACAGGAATAGGTTGCACATAAAAATCTGATTTTTAATTCCCCTTAAAAAATTTAAAGATCTGGCAACTCTGGGCTGGCTTTCCCAGAGCTGAAGAGAGGCAGCTTCCCAAAGAGCCCACCATGCTGCTCGGCCCTGTGTGTTACCTCGCAGGCGTGGAGTGGACTTGGGTTTTTCCACTCCTCCCCTATTCCAAACCCCTCCCTGAGGAAAGTGAGGCCCACCATGGGCAGGGGATGGGAGCAGGGTCTCCAGAGTGAACACCCTGGGGCTGCTGGGTCCCCTGGTCTCCTGTCCCAAGCTGCCTCTTATGAGCTGTGTCATTTTGAACAAGTAACCCAAGAACCTATGGGCACTTTAGTTTTCTCGTCTGGCCATGGAGACAATGGCAGTTCCCTGTGAGGAGTAAACATTTAGCACTTCCTTTGTATGTTTACAAGGAAGAGACTCCTAATTTTGAATAGCAATATGCATGGTAATAGATACCCACTACAGTTAATATCACCTCCCCCACACTTAGTGGCTGAAAACAACATTGTACTAGTGTCTTTTGCAGCCACGTGTGTGACTTCGTTCAGACAGGTGGTTTTCACCTGCAGTCTCAGGCACGGCGGCATCGTGGTCACACAGTGGCCAGGGGTGCAGTCATTTGAAGGCTCGACGGGAGCTGAACATCTCAGATGGCTTCTCACATAGCTGGCATTTGATATTAGCTTTCATCTGGAGCTCAGATGGGGCTGTGGACCACAGTGCCCACATGGGGGGCCTCTCCCTGTGGCTTGGGCTTCTCCCAACATGGGTAGCTGGGGGCTGAAAGTGTCCCAGGGGAAGCAATCAAGGAGGACCAGATGTAGCTGCCTGACCTTTGATGTCACGACGTGGCCCTTGCACCATTCTTTATTGGTCTCAGCAGATATAAACCCACTGAGATTGAACAGGAGGGGACACAGACCCCACCTCTCAAAGAATGTTGGGGCCATCTTTTAAAACCATCACAATGTGTATGAAAACTGAAAAAGTCTCCCTTCCACCCATCTCCCCAGGGCAGAATTACCCTCCCTAGTAGCAACCACTAATCCACTTCCTGTGTATCTTCCCAGGGGGAGGCCATACATACGTGGACATGAGAGTTATACCTATACAGATATCCATAGTATTCACTCTGGTTATCCAAACACTATTCTAACTCAGGAACCAAATGGATTCAGATAGCCTCTCGGGTAAGCTATTTGCCGTCAAACTCTTGCTATTTGCTATCTGAAATGAAATACAGGAGTCAAAGATTCCAATAATATGGCATCCCCTGCTATCTGAACCCTCAGTATCTGAATTCAGAAACCAAAGAGATTTGGATAGCAATAGAAGCTTGTGTAAATATACATAAAAACACCGCTCCCGCACCTGAAATGTGAGCATACTAGGCACACGGTTCTGTGCCTTGCATTTTTCACCGAACTGTTTATCTTGAAGATCAGCCTATTTGAGCCGGGTCTCATTCCTTGTAAGAGCACAGAGCATCCCATTGTTCAAATGCACCATAATTTGTTTAATCAAATTGGCCACTTGCTTTTTCTCCCGGTCTTCTGATAACCATAATCCACACTACAGTGAGGAACCTCGTCCAGAAGTCTTTATGCACTTGTGTAAGATTATCTGTGTGATAAAGTCCTAGAGGCAGAATTCGAGGTCGAAGGGCAGGGTTCCTGTGACCACGTCTCCTACATCCCAGCAGGACAGGCTCAGACTCCACATCTTCTCTTGTGCTCTGGCCTTGCTCATGCTGTCACCTGTGGGATCCTTCCTGCTGCCCTTGAAGGTGCTCCCTAGCTACTCACTGAGGGGTTGCAGGGGCCTGCAGTGGGGAGGGGAACGAGAAGACTGCAGGGACAGCGAGGATGGCCTTTGCGAAAGGAGGACGTGGGGAGCTGGGAGGCACCTCACCCACTTGTTTGCCTCCTGATTTTCAGCAGCATTTGTGTCTGTTTGTCTCAGACCCTAAAGTAGTTGCTGAGGACATTCAGACTGTTCTCCCTTTAAAGACAATGAGAGCTTGCTCCCTGCGGCAGGTCTTGTGCCCAGCTGAGCAGAGCTGTCTGTAGAAGCTTCCAGATGTGCAAAGGCCAAGAGGAGGAGGTATCATCAGGAGCACCAGTTGCTCCTTCCCTTGCTTTTCAGTGTCAGGATGCTCACAGCTGCTGGGTTCTACTCCCGTGCTCGCCGCAGCACTGAATCAGGAATCAGGGACCTAAATTCTTGCTCCCACAGCGGGTGTCTTCCATTTCCGTTTATGGCACAGTTGTCCTTATGTGACCTGCATTTTGATGAGGAGGTGGTACAGCGTGGTTCCCTGCCCTTCCCCTGCTGGGCTCAGCATCTAGGGCTCAACTACATTTCCCAGACTGCCCTGCCCACTGGTTTCCTATTAGGTTTGGCCAATGGGAAGTCCAGGCAGATGTCAGGATGTATCCCCAGCACCAGCACTTCTGCGGTCTCTGGCAGTGACTCCACAGGACAGACCCTTCCTTCAGGGTCCTAGCTCCCCTGGGGGGGCGGGGGGGGGACATGGTTCTTGGGCTGCAGCGACACCTACTCAGCCCTGGGCAAATAGTGGTTTCCCACGGTTGTTACTCTCTAGGTGGCCCCCCGTCCTTGGTTTCCATCTCTGCTAGCCTCTCTAGCTACCAGCTTGTATTAACTCCTTCTCTTGAGCTCTCTGCCCTGGGTTTTGATTTTCTGCCTGGACCACTACTGGTGGATGGGTAAGCACGTGGATGCAGGTTGGCCGGAACGCCTGGGTTCAAATCCCAGATCTACCACGTACTAGTTGTGAGACCCTGGGCAAGTCCCTGACCTCTCCATGCCTCAGCTCCTTCATGTGTAAAGTGAGAATAGTAATAGTACCTACTGCCTCGGCTTATTGTCAAGGTTCATGCGACCATAGTTTGTAATGTGTTTAGAACAATGCCTGGATAGAGTAAGCATAACAGTAATATTAGTGGTTTTTGGTTTGTTTGTTTGTGTTTTGTTTTTTTTCCTCTTTCTCATCTAGTCCTCACAACTTCTCTGAAAGGGCTGCTATTGTTCTAATTTTCCAGACATGGAAACAGAAGCCAGAAAGGTAGAGTGACTAAGGCCACACAGGTGTAGCGACAGGGTTCAGACTAGGCCAGTCAGACTCCAGCTGATGCCCACTCCGGCATACCACCAATTCAGGTCACATTCGGTGGCCTGGCTGGGGACCTGGGCAGGGCTGCTGCAGCTCTCAAGCTGACTCGTGGGCCCTGGGTGGTTTGGCCTGCCTGTCACCTTACCCCTCACCCCCAGCCCATTTTTGGCGAGTCTGTGTTCTGGAAGGGAACTATTTCACCCTCTTCATTGTAGTGACCATTCACTGAGCTCTTCTTCCAGTGGCAGATACTGTCACAGCTTTTCATGACAAATGATGTAAGATTTTTGGATCTGCCTGTAAAGGCAACACGACTCAATTGGCTTAAGGAAAATGCTAATGAGTTGGCTCGAGGAACCGAGGAAGTGGGAAGTCCAGGAGTGGATTTGGCTTCAAGCAGTGCATGGTGATGCGTCCCACGTCATCGTCACCTTCGTCATCATCGTCAGCATCATCATCTTGGCTCTGTTTCCTTCTAAGAAGTAATTTCACCCACAGATAGACAGGTTTCTCCAAACTCATATTCTCCAGCTCAGGAGCTTCAGGCAGGAGAGCTCCTTCCCCAAGGCAGACAGACTCTGGTTGACCTGTGGGATCTTGAGTCCACCCTAGGGACCAATCGCTGTTGACAAGGGGGGTTATCGTAATTGGCTGGTATGGTCAATGCCCCATCTCTACGTCCAGGAGAAGGCCAAGGCTCTATGACTGAAAGTCTCAACACACCACATAGAACAATCTGGATCCCAAGGAAAGGGAAATATAAAAAAAGAGTAAATGAATGAATTCATGACTATGTCACCAGTTATGCATTACTTTATTTAATCTGTACTATTATTAGCTTCATTTTTCAGAGGAGCAGTCAGGCACAGAGAGATTGAGTAAGAAGGCTACTTTTACCCATGATAGTTCCTGTTCTCACAGGACCAGCAGGGTTCAAGGACACAGGGGGAAGGGGAGAATCTAGGAGGAAAGAGGAGTGGGAGAGAAGTTGGCAGTCTTTGCTTTGGGCTCTGCCATCAGTGGCCTATGGTTATTTCCAACAGGAAGGTCCAAGCTTTCTCTGTGGGCAAGGAGCTCACCAGTAACTGTGCTCAAGGACTCTGTTGCACCCCCTTGACCCAGGACCCTGGCTAGGGATCTGCCAGCTTGTTTTCTTCTCTGTGGGCGTGAGTCAGGTTTTGCTCTGGGCTCAGGTTTGGGCTGAGCTATGTTGCTTCCTATCTGTGTGTTTGTGCATGCAGAAAACTGTCCTCCTCAAAGCCAGCGTGTCAAAGCCTAGAAGCCCTGTTCCTGACGGAAATCCCCGGCACCTCTCCCCAATCCAACTCTGTGCCAGACAATTCCTCCGACAGGCCACAGCCTCTCCCGTCTCCTGGAGTCTCTATTTCATGCTGTTCCTCTCACCTACCTGGAACGCACTTCCTCTACCCCCTATCCAGCTGACTTCTCAACATATGGAATTCAGCTCAGGTCACTTCCTTCAGGAAGCTTCTTTGACGTGCCTGCTGCTCTCCTCCTGGTATAGAGGCCTCTCTTCTCTGTGCTTATTTTTAGCACAGCACTAATCACATTCTGATGAAATTCTTTTTACTGGTCTGTTTTCTTCACCAAATTCTAAGATCTCTAATGGTAAGAACTCCATTTCTGAACACAGTTGGTGCTCCATAAATGAGTGTTGAATTAACAAATGAATTAATAAAGGGCACCCCTGGGGCCTATGACATTCGCTTTGCAGGTCTGGGCACTGACTGGGACTGCTTGGGGTGTGCATTGGGGGTAGAGGCAGGGCAGGGATGTGGGCAGGATCTTTGTGTCTTCATGGGCAGAGCCCTCTGGTTTCAGGCCTCCAGGGCAGGTCTTTGGAGGCCCAGGTCACTGCTGGCTTCTCTCTGCCCTAAAAAACCAATACAGTAACTTTTAGTTCTTAGGTAAATTAAGGAGTAAATCATAGACTTGTGTGGAATGGTGGAGTCGCGAAGCTGATGTCAAAGGGAGATTTTTTTGATCATATAAAACTTTTCCTGGGGCACTAGGGTGGCTCCGTCCATTAAGCAGACGCTCAGGTCATGATCTTGGAGTCCAGGGATCTAGCCCCACGTGGGGCTCTCTGCTCAGCGGGGAGCCTGCTTCTCCCTCTCCCTCTCCCCCTGCTTGTGCACTTTCTCTCTCTCTGTCAAATAAATAAAGAAAATCTTGAAAAACAACAACAACAAACTTTCCCTATACCCTGTTAGGCTCATTTTTGAGGCCTGCAAATTAGACTGAAAAAAGACAGATTTGATCACATCCAGACAGGAATTCACAGAGAAAAATGACTCAAGGCAGTGGTTAGAATTTGGGATTCACACACCACATTCATTGGGGGGAATGAGAGGAGGGAGAAGGCACTTACAGGAAAACAAACGACTTTAAGGAAAGATAAAGGGGCCCTGAGGAGACAGATGAGATGATAGTTTTGTGACAGTGTCTGTTTAGGTGTGGTCGTTCTAGTCTGTACTCAGACTTTCCTGGTTGCTTCCCAGGGGGAATTTGTGACAATTGAGTTCTTTGGGGAGGCTATGCATTTAGGCAGATAAGTCATATCAGGAATTCAAATGCCTTCTGCCCCAAATAATTTTGGTGCCATAGTAGCATATCCTTGACCCCTTCATTGGAAAGTCCAGGGATTATAGGGCGCCTGGCTGGCTCAGTCAATAGACCATGTGACTCTTGATCTCAGGTTGTAAGTTCAAGTCTCACACTGGGCATAGAGCTTGCTAGAAAGAAAGAAAGAAAGAAAGAAAAGAAAGAAAGAAAGAAAGAAAGAAAGAAAGAAAGAAAGAAAGAAAGAAAAGAGAAGGAAAGAAAAGAGAAGGAAAGAAAAGGGAAAGGAAAAGTCCAGGAATTAGATACTACATCGGTTAAAGCTGAATCCAGGGGCTCGACCCATTTTGTCAAGTCTAAGGTCTCCATCTCTCTCTTATACGCATCAGTTAATTAATTAATCTGTTCCACTCGCCTTTCCCCTTCCTCTAATTCTCTCCCTCTCATTCCATGCTGTCATCTGTGATGGCTTCATTCTCAAGAAAGCTCCTCCCATGTCATGGCCAGATGGTCTCCAGCACCTCCAGATGTGCACCAACACAATGCTGGCAATTCCTTTTTTCCGGAGACTTCCAGCAAAATTCCTTGGGTTGGATCTCATTGGACCCAGCAAGCAGGAAAAGCAGCTGACAAGCCATGCCAGGCCTGGCACATGTTCCCACGGTGGAGCCAGGCAGGTAGAAAGGCCAGGTCAGCCTCACCCAAATTGCATGGACTAAGAGTGGAGGAGGGGTGGTTTCTGGAAGGATGACGAGGGTGCTACTAATAGAAGGAGTGGAGTGGATTCCAGGCAAGGGAAAACCACAGATGTCCTTTATAGTGAGAGAAGCCTACAGTGAGAAAAGCTGAATCATAGTCATGCAATCACAGAGTTTCAGAAGGTTGGAGCTGAAAGGCCCCTTAAAAATGGGCTCATACAGCCCTTTTTGTGACAGCTGCTTGTCTAGTGCCCCAGGGAGTCCCATGCTGTTGCTGGCTGATGCCTGTGTCCTGGGCAGCCTGGGGTATAGGGGGAAGGGTCCCCTGGTATTCTCCCTCCCTCCTCACTGCTCTTCTGCTGGAAGATTCTGGGTCACAGCTGCCCACCAGGGCCCTTGTTTATGCTCCTTCCCGGTGAGGTCTGGGCTCTGGCCATCTGCCAGCCTGGCAGTCAGCCACGCCGACCGTGGGCTATTCACTCCCTCCTTGACACAGAGGCCCAGTCGGGAAGACATCCGGGGCTCCTCTGGAGCTAGAAGCCAGCCAGGAAACAGGGAGCAGTACAGCCTGAGGCGGAGGCCTGGGGCCCTGCTTAGGCCTAAGATGCTGAGTCTCCCCTCCCCTCCCTCTACCAGCCCTGGGAGCCCTGCAAACCACAGACTGGAGCATCCTGTTCAGACCTGTTCAGACACTTCTGAGGCTCGGGGCCATTGTGTTTCTCCCGAGTGAGAGCTGAAAGCAAGAGGAAAAGACAGTTAACCTAAACAAAGCTCTGCAGAGTGGAAAGGCCGGCCTTCCTCTCCCTCTCCCCCACCCCGCCACTCAACCAGCAGAGGTTTGGAGGCTCAGCAGACGCTGAACCGGTGGCTCCTGCCATCCTTCCTTCCTTCATGTCCTCCTTCCCACTTCACTTCTCACATAGAATGTTCCAGCAAAAAGGGTGCTTTAAAAACACCAACTCCAGAGATTGCAGACTGGCGGCTCACAGTTCAGAACATGTTGTATTTGGCCCTCCCACTGTTTAAGAAAAATTTGAGCCAACATTTTGAAAATTGGGAGGTTTTACGTAAAAATTCACATGTCTAGTTTCTTTAGAGAGCTACGATCTGTGAGCACTGGGCCTGTGTGTCCACGTGGCACCAACTGGCAATGCTGAGTGTCAGCTGCTCCTGTGTACGGGGAGCGGGCTACAGTCCCCTTTTGTCCCCTCTGCCGAGACCAAGTGCCAGTTTCCATTTTCCTTCACCGTTGCCATTTTTGTTTTTATTACTTTACATAGTTTGCCTACAGGGCACCATCGGAAATAGGAAAGGAGAGACTGACCAAGTGGCAGGTTTTAAGGAAATCAGAAGAGAAATGTTTCCATCATTAGCTTGGCCCCAGTGAGCATTTGGGTTTGCAACCCCCACCTAATCAACACCTAAATTTTGCAGAAAGGCTAATCTGGGCCCAGAAATGTGCAGTCGAGTCTCCTGACCGAGGATGCATACTAAGCCTGTGGAAAGGTATCAGTACCCATACTTGGATGGGGAGGGGGCTTCGGGTGGCTTTAGGTTCCCTCCATCCACACCTGCCCGCTCAGCAGGGATGAGGACATCACTTCCGGAAGCAGCACCACTCTTGTTTCTGTGCCTCTGGCTTAAAGAGCGAGGCTTTGCAGAGGAGACAAGTAAATGACAGCTCTGGGACCCCTGCTGTCAGAAGCCTTCCAGGAAGGAAGGGGAGATGCACCGAGGGCTGTCATGACAGGCTGTCTGGGAGCTGAGGGCCGACTTGGTCTCTGAGACTGTAGGCTCTGTGCAGTGGTCTCCGGGAAACAGACATCATCTCACCATACAGAAGTTTTTATTGAATCCTGCTGTTTGAAGAAGGAGCTGCCTGGGGAGGCCAGAGTTCCTACTCTTGGAGATGGACAAGCAAAACTGGAAGGCTGTTGCGGGGGATGTCATAGGGAGATAAGAGGGAGAGGGTTTGGGTTGGGCTGAGCTTACTTTTTGGAGGTTCTGTGATAAGTATCAGAGGTTTGGGGAACCCCCTACAATCGCAAAGAGTTATGCGTCTGGGGAAAGTATTTATGGCTCTTTTTCAGATTCCCAGAGGCTCACCTGAACCTCCAAGGAGGTTGTACAAGTGGGCAGGTACTTGTCCAGGAGACAGGACAGTGCCAAGCGAGGAGCACAAGACTGCCTGAGGCCTGGGCTGCGCTCCCTGCCCCATCATTAGCCATCAGCTGCTTCAGACCAGTGGCCCCTTCACCTTCTCTCAGCCTCTGTTTCTGCATTTGTAAGAAAATAATAATGGCGCCTACTTTGTAGTCTTATTTCAAAGGTTAAAATGAACTTACAACAATAGTTGACACAGGATTAACTATTATTGTTACTAATATTCCTTTCAGCTCTGAGCATCTACTGTAAACAGATTCATGCATTTTGAATGTGTGCCTACCTGGCAAGGCTTAGTCTAGTCTTGCATTTTTGCAAGAGGTGAAGCTATGATCCTTAGGCAAGACTCATTTTTTTTTAAGATTTTATTTACTTATTGAGAGAGAGCGAGAGAGAGCACAGAGTGAGCCTGAGAGCAGACTCCCTGCTGAGCAGAGAGCCCACCAAGGGGCTCAATCTCAGGACCCCGGGATCATGACCTGAGCTGAAGGCCAATGCTTAACCAACTGAGCCACCCAGCCGCCCTAGGCAGGACTCCTTAAGAGTGAAACTTCAATCTGTGTTTGGGGCAAGCAGGGGATGCTGCATAGCTCTGCTTAGAACCTTCTTTCTTCTTTCTTTCTTTCTTTCTTTCTTTCTTTCTTTCTTTCTTTCGGACTTATTTATTTTAGAGAGAGAGAGAGAGCACAGGGGTGGGAGCAAGGGAGAGGGGGAGAAAGTCTTTTTTTTTTTTTAAAGATTTTATTTATTTATTTGACAGAGAGAGACAGCCAGCCAGAGAGGGAACACAAGCAGGGAGAGTGGGAGAGGAGGAAGAAGACTCCCAGTGGAGGAGCCTGATGTGGGGCTCGATCCCAGTATTTATTTTAGAGAGAGAGAGAGAGCACAGGGGTGGGAGCAAGGGAGAGGGGGAGAAAGTCTTTTTTTTTTTTTAAAGATTTTATTTATTTATTTGACAGAGAGAGACAGCCAGCCAGAGAGGGAACACAAGCAGGGAGAGTGGGAGAGGAGGAAGAAGACTCCCAGTGGAGGAGCCTGATGTGGGGCTCGATCCCAGAACGCCAGGATCACGCCCTGAGCCGAAGGCAGACGCTTAACGAGAAAGTCTTAAGCAGACTCCCCGCTGAGCATAGAGCCCTACATGGGGCTTGATCCCATGATCCCAAGATCATGACTTGAGCCAAAACCAAGAGTCAGCTGCTTAACAGACTGCACTTGCCAGGCACCCCTATTTATTTATTATTTTTTTAAATGATCTTTACACCAAACATGGGGCTCGACTCATAACCCTGAGATCAAGAGTCACATGCCCCACCAACTGAGCAGTCAGAACACCCTCCTTAGAACCTTCTTAACATGGCCTGACTTCAAACTAAGTTAAACTTAGGTAAACTTCTTATGGCCTTAGTTTCTACAGCTATAAAATGGGAGTCCTGACAGCTCCTACTTCCTAAAGTTGCTTTAAAGATTAAATAACATAATTTCTTTAAAGCATTCAACCATAAGGAGGGCACGTATTGCACGGAGCACTCGGTGTTCTATGCAAACAATGAAGCATGGAACACTGCATCAAAAACTAATGATGTACTATGTGGTGAACTAACATAACATAATAAAAAATTTAAAAAAAATAAAGCATTCAACCAGTGTCTTGCACCTGTGAGAAAGCGCCCAACAAATGATTTGCCATCATTCAGGATAGGGCGTTCTTTGTGAAGATCCTATAATCACAAGGGACGGGTGTACTGCATCACACATACGAAGCCTCAGTTGTCACTAAGTCTCAGTAGGTTCCTGAGATTTATTGTTTACATGTACAGGCTCCCCTCTTAGACCTAAGGCTCTTGGGGACAAGAAACGGCACCCAGCAGATAGTGGAAAGAGCATGACCCAAGAGCAATGAGTTCCAGCCTAGGCTCTGGCACTAACTGGCAGTCCCTACGCTTTATCTCAACATTTCATTTGTATGAAAATGTAGCTAAGAATTATTCAGCTGCTCCCTTGTGCTGATCACTGCTTAAAATTATTAAAGGAGACAATTTAGGTGATACAAACAAATTTATTTAACACTTCATGAAGCAGGCAGTCTCTGTTCTTGAAGGTCAAGAGAACAGCAAAATGGGGCAGAAGGCAGGAAGCTTTTATAGAGTAAAGAATCAGGAACAAGGAAGAGAAAAATAGAAAATGAATAAGGAACAGGAAATGAGAATAGAGCCCAGAGTTAGCTTGGCCTTTGAGGATTGGCTGCCTGGATATACCACATTTCTGGTCTGGCAGAACATTTACGCCAACACAAAAGTAACCTCAATTTCGTTTTGCTGACTTGGCTCCCCCAGGCAGCAGTGGCTCCATGTTGGGTCTAGAAATTGATTTCAACAGCACACTATGCTGACCTTTATGGGACTGATCTCATTTAACCACGGGATAACTTTGTAAAGTACCTTGTATTATTCTCCTTCTATTCTACAGATGGGGAAACTGAGGCTGGGAGGTTGACTCCAGATTACACAGGAGGTAAGGGGCGGAGCTAGTTTTGGACCCAGAGCTTATCTATTTCACTATTTAACACAATGATTTCTAAGACCGCAATATGCCAACCCCATATGCAGCCGAGAGTCAAAATCCCAGAAAAGCCAATCTAACTCTGGACCATTTTATTCTCCCCACTCTATCTTATCCACCTCGCACCTCTCTTCTTCCTACTTCTACCCTCGGTCCTCCTGGGTTGCCTGGATACTGGATTCCAGCAAAAGAGGTGCTGGTACCAAAAGCCCTCATTTGATTTTCTCTTCTTTTCTAGGCCCTGGAGATATGGACTACTCTTGGTCCACAGAGCTAAATATATCTCCCTTAGGCTGATGGCTTCTCACAAGTTACTGAAATAATTTACCTAAAGTGCCCATTTATCGTGTGGTGATTTGAATAAGTAAGGCTTGATCTAATCCCAGAGTGACTCTAGAGTGCCATTTATTTCACAGACGTTTATTAAATGCCAGTAATGTGCTGGATGTGGCCCTAGCTGGGGGGCCAGAGCGAATGAGTTCCTCTCTAGCGGAGGAAGGAGGTATCTAGAACAGGTATCTACATAAACAATTTCAGATAAGGATAAACATCGCGGAGGCAAGACCACCAGGCGAGTGAATGAGAGGGTGAAGAGATGTGCTTGGCGTGGAGAGGGTTCTCTGAAGCCGTGTGGCTGCCAGTGGGTTTAAACTCCAGCGCAGCCATCATTCCTCAGAAGATCTCCAGGGGGAAAGTATTATGATCTTTATTTTACGGAGGATGGATGAGGCTTCCAGAAGTTAAAACCTTGCCTGAGTTGCAAATCTCAGAAGTGGCTGGCTGGGATTTGAACCACATCCCTTGCTCTCCAAGTCTGTCAACTTCCCTGGCACTGCGTTCGCTTCACTATAAAGTGAGTGGGTTACAGTAAGAGGACTTCTAAAGGTCTTTCTTCTAAAGTCATATGTACGGTCATATATATGGTGGGGGCTGGGGTGTGTGCCTAGGTGGCTCCGTTGGTTAAGCGTCTGACTCTTGATTTCAGCTCAGGTTTTGATCTCAGGTCGTGAGTTCAAGGCCTGTGCTGGGCACAGAGCTTACTTAAAAAATAAAAATTTAAAAATAAATAAATAAAATCATATTCCATTATATATCTATATATCTATATATATCTATATATATATATATATATCACATTTTCTTTATCCATTCATCTATGGATGGACACTTGGGCTGCTTCCATATCTTGGCTGGTATATATTATGCTGCAATAAACACAGGGGGTGCATATATCTTCTTGAATTAGTGTTTCCATTTTCTTTGGGTAAATACCTAGCAGTGGAATTACTGGATCATATGGTAATTCTATTTTTAATTTTTGAGGAACCTCCATACCGTTTTCCACAGTGGCTGTGCCAATTTACATTCCCACCAACAGTGCACCAAGGTTCCTTTTTCTCCACATCCTTGCCAACACTTGCTATTTCTTGTGTTTTGGTTTTAGCCATCTGACAGGTGTGAAGTAATATCTCATTGCTGTTGCGATTTGCATTTCCCTGATGATGAGTGATGTTGAGCATCTTTTCATGTGTCTGTTGGCCATCTGGATGTCTTCTTTGGAGAAATGTCCTCTGCCCATTTTTAATTGGATTCTTTGTGTTTTTTGGTGTTCGGTTGTAGAAGTTCTTTATTTATTTTGGGTATTAGCCCCTTATCAGATACATCGTTTACAAAATTGTCTTCCATTCACTAGGTTGTCTTCTATTTTAACGATTTTTTTAAGTGTGCAATCCGGCAGCATTAGGTACATTCACAGGCAGTCCCTGGTAAGTGCCCTTCTACAACCTGCCTCTGACTTTGCCTCTTCTAGGTAGCTCGTGTAAGTAGAACACAAAATATTTGTCCTTTTGTGCCTGGCTTATTTCACTTAGCATGATGTTTTCAGGGTTCATTCATGTTGTAGCATGTATGAAAATTTCATTCCTTTATAAGGTTGAATAAGACTCTATCATATGCATATACATTTTGTTTATCCATTCATCCATTAACAGACATTTGGAATGCTTCCACCTCTTGTTCTTGTGAATCATGCTGCTATGACATGAGTGTACAAACATCTGTTCAGTTCCGTGCTTTCAGTTCGTTTCGGTATATACCCAGAAATAGAATTACTGGAAGGTACCGGTATCATCTGCAGTTTACAGATGGGCAAACCAAGGCTCAAAAGAATTAATTTGCCCAAGGCGAGGAAGTAGATGAAAAGCTACGTCATCCTCGCTTTCTCAGAGCTTACAATCTAGTGGGGAGAAGAAAGACATGAAGCAGCTCATTACACAAAAAGTTACTCAGTCACAATTGTGACAAGTGCTGGGTCTTCTCTTGTTCTACCACAGCTGGTCACCAAGCCCCTCACCTCTCCACAGCAATCAAGTCCCCCTTCTTTGCTGCCCTCTGTGGCGGCCACCATCAACAACCTCCCCAGCAGTCCCCCAGCTTCCATGCACCTCCAGCCCATTTTCCTACCCCGCAGCTAGGGGTGCATTGCCAACGTGCCCATCTAAGCCTGCCATTGAATCCATTAAGATTCTTCAGTATCTTCCTGAGGTTCTCCAAAATGGCTTCTCTCTCCTGCGTGTTCCTGCTTACCTTCCCCTCTCCATGATAGTAGGACTAAAGATCAGGATGTACAGATCTCCAGTGCTGCCCCAACCCAGGGCCTCTCCACTTGGAAACTACTGACACTTGGCATTTGGGGTAGGGCCTGTCCTGTACATTGTGGGGGTTGAGCAGCATCCCTGGGCTCTCCCCGCTAGATGCCAGTAGCACCTTCTTCCCCCCACCGTGACACCCACAAACTTCTCCAGACATTGCCAAAGGTCCCCTGGGACACATAGTCACCCTACACCTATCCACCGTGGTTGTAGAAGCTTTTACTCACCTAGCAAACTCATACACACTCTTCAGGTGTCTCTCCTGGACGCTCCCATCAATCTGTATCTTGTGTTTTTCCCTGCCCCGCTGCCAGACTTGAACATCCTGAGAGCAAGGACCATGTCTAATTCATCTTGGTATCCCCAGCACCCAGCTCAGTACCTGGCTCTATCCAAACTAAACCCAATAAAATTTGTTGGATGAAAGGATGAGTAAACAAAGCATGAACTGTCCATCTCTCCTGACAAACAATGACTTCCTTTTGAGGAGAGCAATCCATTTCTGGTCCCTAGTAGCCCCAGGAGGGCTTGCACTTGGGTAGATATTTCTGTTAACATCCACATTTACATATCCCTTATCATAACTAGCCATCACGAACTATTGACAGATAGGTTGCTAAGGGAAACAAAGGCGTTTGGGGGAAGCCCTCACTTTTGAAGTTAAGAACAAAGGGACAGCGTGGGTAGTGGATCCAGGGCAGTGGCACCCAATAGAACTTTCCGTGGTAACGGAACTGTTCTAATACCCTATGGTCTTCAAGTACAGTAGCCACCAGCCACATGTGGCTATCGAGCACTTGAAATGAGACAAGTGCAAATGAAGAACTAAATTCTGTACTTTATTTAACTTTGATTAATTTAAATTTAAATCTGGATAGGTCTAGAGCATTAGTTTCAGAGTCAAGGTGATTGGATTCTAGTCCTTCCTCTGACTTTAACTCATCTGTGTGGCCTTGGACAAGGAAGGGCTTTTCCTTCTCTGAGCCTCAGTTTCCCACTCTGTAAGATGAAGGATGAAGAGTAGGATAGGGATGACAACTGTTTCCTCTGGCATGCCAGACTTCATGACTGCGGGTGGCCAGCTGGAGCACAGTCTGGAGGAGAATTCTGAAGGCCTGCATTGCCCGAAAGGAAGAGTGCAATGTCTGATGAGCCCGTGCGGTGGATCCGGA
The DNA here is from genome assembly GCF_017311325.1 of Ursus maritimus. Classification (NCBI taxonomy): domain Eukaryota; kingdom Metazoa; phylum Chordata; class Mammalia; order Carnivora; family Ursidae; genus Ursus; species Ursus maritimus. The sequence continues at coordinate 14,530,933 of NW_024423897.1, forward strand.
GGGGGTGCCACAGGCTCATGGCTCCAGGACTGAACCATTCATTTGCCCAGCTGCTGGGAGTGCTGCAGTATTGTCAGGGCCAACTCAGCTGAGCCCCTCGCTAGGACTGGCCCAGAGCAGAAAGAGCACCACCCCACTGGTCCATGCGGGGGTCCACAATAGGAGGAAACTCTGCATGGGTCATTCCAGCTCCTGAGCTCCAACCTAATTCAACTTCTCCCCTGCCCCCCATCCTGCTTTGCTCCCTACCCACAGCTGCTGTTCCTGAAAGCATCTCCAGTAAATTTCCTGCAGGCAAATCTCTGTCTCAGAGTCTGCTTCCCAGAGAGCCCAGCTCCAAGACAGCATGGTGATGGTGGGGGTGGGGGCTAGGGATTGGTGGTACTTGGGTCATAAATTTGCCATGTAGGGCCTAAAGAAGTTATAAACCAAGTTTTCTCACAATGGCCTCTGGTATCTATACCAAATGACGAAAATCAGCCCAGCTACAGTCCCACTTGTGGTGGCATTCAACTTGGTGGTGAGCTTTCAGGGGTCAGGGGTCTCAGGGTTACCTAGTTCCATATGCACCACTGGACTAGGCGTAGAGTCCTGATAGGGAAAGCCATGAACTCACAAAGAGCTGTTCCAGAGGGCCCCTGGGACTGAGCAGACGTCATGGCCTAACCAACTACAAGTTTTACCCCCTACGGCTCTCCATTTCCCATTTGTCAGCCAGCTTGTTGGAGGGTGAGGGGAATTCCCAGGGATTCCAATAAAACCAATGTGTTTAGTTCATGGCACTGGACTAAATGAGAAAATGTTTGCTTTTTATTCTGGATTTCTGTGCAACTGCTGAATCATTTTTACTTGTCCCAAGGGAAAGCAATTTCGCTCCCTCTTTTCCTCCCACCAGACAGGAAAGGGAAAGATGCCATAAAGACATTTCACAACTCAGATGGGCACTGACTTGAGCAAGAAAACAGATCATTCAATCAGAAAAAACATTGGTTGAAGCTGAGTTGGCAATGGAACAAATCCCTATCATAGAGCTTGGGGGAGCTCAGAGGAGTCCGCTGAAGGAATGAATGAATGAATCAATGAATCAATCAATTAGGAGCCACGCCCTCAAAGAAGCCTTGCTTAGCAATCCTATTTGGAAGGGGAAGCTCACTTTCCCCTTTGACCCAGTCACTTTTTATCTTAAAACTGCCTTTTGTTTCTTTATAGCATGTATCAGAATCTCTAAAATTGACTTGTTCATATTCTGCCTTTCTTCATTAGAATGTAAACTTCATGAGGTCAGGGCCCTTGTCTACCTTACAAACCACTATATCCTCAGTGACCAGAATAGTGCCTGGCACATAGTAGATACCCAATAATATTTGTTGAGCAGCACCCTGAATAAGGAACTAAGTCCCTGAGAAGCCACGTGGTAACACAAGCCTTATTATTTTTTTTATAACAGCTCTATTGAGATATAATTCAAATACTACTTATCCATTTAAAGCATACAGGTTACTGCTTCTTAGTATATTCATAGAGCTGTGTGACTATTACCAAAAACAATTTTAGAATATTTCTATCATCTTAGAAAGAAATCTCTACCCACTAGCAGTCACTGCCCATTCCGCACAACACCCCTCAGCCCTAGGCAACCATTAACTTACCTTTGTCTCTTCGGATTTGCCTATTCTGGACATTTCCTGTAAATGGAATCATACAATATGTGGTCCTTGGTGACTGACTTCTTGCAGTTAGCATTATGTTTTTTTTTTTTTTAAGATTTTATTTATTTGAGAGAGTGAGACAGAGATAGCAAGAGAAAGCATGAGCGGGGAGGAGAGGGAGAAGCAGACTCCTGCAGAGCAGGGAGCCCGATGTGGGACTCGATCCCAGGACCCCAAGATCATGACCTGAGCTGAAGGCAGACACGTAACTGAGCCACCCAGGCATCCCAGCCTTATGTTTTCAAGCTCCATCCAGGTTATGGCATGCATCAGTACTTTGTTTTTTGTTTGTTTATGTTAAATTCCAGTATAGTTGGCGTATAGTCTTATATTAGTTTCACGTGTACAATATAGTGATTCCACACTTCTATACAACCCCCGGTGCTCATCACAAGTGCCCTCCTTCATCCCCGTCCCCTGTTTCACCCAGCCCCCACCCACCTCCGAGCTGGTAACGATCAGTTTGTTCTCTATAGTTACGAGTCTGTTTCTTGGTTTGTTTCTCTTTTGTTCTTTGCTCGTTTTTGTTTGTTTCTTAAATTCAACATATAAGTGAAATCGGATGGTATTTGTCTTTCTCTGACGGCTATTTCGCTTAGCGTAGTATTCTCTAGCTCCATCTGTGTCATTGCAAAAGGAGTACTGCATTTATTTTTATTGCCAAATAGTATTCCATCGTGTGGATATACCACATTTTATTTATTCATTCTTCAATGGATGGACATTTGAGCTGTTTCTGCTCTTTGGAGATTATGAATAATGTCACTATGAACTTTCCCATCCAAGTATTTATGTAGATATATGTTTCCATTTCTCTTGGGTATTTACCCAGGATTGAAATTGCTGTGTCATGTGGGAACTCCATTTTACACTTTTGAGAAATGGGTAGATTGTTTTCCGAAGCAGCTGTACTTTTCTTATATTTCCATCAAGAATGTATGAGGGTTCTGGTCTCTCCACATCTTGACCGAAACCTGTTATTCTTTTTTTTTTTTCTTCCTTCAGTTTATTTATTTGATGGAGAGAGAGAGAGAGCACAAGCAGGGGGAGCAGCAGAGGGAGAGGGAGAAGCAGGCTCTCTGCTGAGCAGGAAGCCCAACTTGGGGCTCAATCCCAGGATCCTGGGATCACTACCTGAGCCAAAGGCAGACTTAACTGACTGAGCCACCCGGGCACCCCTGTCTTTAATATAATAGCCATTCTAATGGGTGTCAATAGTATCTTGTAGTTTTGCTTTGAATTTATCTGATGGCTGATGACATTGAGCATCTTTTCTTCTGCTTATTGACCATTTGCATATTTCCTTTGGAGAAATATTTAGTCAATGTCTTTGCCCATTTTAAAATCGGGTTGTCTTTTTATTATTGAGTTATAAGAGTCCTTTATATATTCTAGATACAACTTCCTTATCAGATATATGATTTGCAAAAATTTTCTCCCATTCTGTAGGTTGTTTTTGTTTCAACATGGGCTTTAAAATCAGAAAGAGTGGGTTCAAATTTCAGTTCCCCTATTAAGCAAGTTATTTAACTTCTCTCATCCTCAATTTCTTTATTTGTAAAATTGGCATAAAAATACCTACTTTGCAGGCATATTGTGAAAGAAAAAGAGATAACTAGTGCAAAGTTATTGGCATATGCCTGGACACCATACATGGTAACTTCTAGCATGATTAATTATAAAGTGGAATCAATGAATAAATCAGAAAAGCAACAATACATCAAACTCCCAAAGGCTTCTGGTGCAATGATTCCCAAGCTTGTTTTGGGGACACTTAGAGAGCCTCTAGACCTCTCGGAGAATTATGTAAATATCTCTAAACAGAGTTAATAGAAATGTATTTTAGATAAAACAAAACCTAATCCTGCGTGTCCTGAAGGAGTCGGGGGAGGGGAACAGCTCTGTGCGCTGGGAACGAGGAGTGAGGAAGAGAGAGGGGATGATTATAAATGAGGCAAGTCTACTTTCTGCCTGTGGTCACTGCCCAGTGAGCATCCTTAAAGGCTCTCCTTCCACCGCCTTCCTGTTTAGTCGGAGGCTCCAGGAAAGCAAACAGCTGCAGCTGCAGGAGCTCTTCGTGGGAGGCGGGGTTTGGAAACAGCCCAGCAGAGTGTGAGGGGCCATTTTGAGCCGTGAGGACCGCTCAGGGACTCTGTGGTAAGGAGAGGCTTATGCAGCCCGCGCTCCAGGAGCCTTGGGTTTGTCACCCGTGTCGCCACTGTGAGGAGGTGAATGTGACCGTGAATGTGAGGCCACACGAGGTGGATGGAAGTGTTGGGGGAACCAAAGAGGCTGTCCCAAGAGAAGATTCTCAGAGACCAGGAGCCCACTTAACTGGGAAAACAATTTTCATTGGCAGCCTTCAAAAAGACCCTGAGGAACATCACCCAAGAGGTTATTTTGAACAAAATCAGAAAATTGAAGTGATTGAAATCATCACTGACCAAGGTAGTGGCAAGAAGAGGGGCTTTGCTTTCGAATTTTGAGGACCATGACTCAGTAGACAAGATTGTCATTCAGAAACACCCTATTGTGAAAGGGAGCAAACTTACAGTTGTAAGATGAATAAGTTCTGGGGATCTAACGGGCAGCATAGGGACTGTAGTTCACAAAACTGTGTTCTTGCCACACACACGAAACATAATGGAGGTGATGGGTATGTTAACCAACCTTAATTTGGTAAGTGTATATTTCACAGTATATACGCACATCACATCATCACATGGTACACCTTAAACTTACACGATGTCAATTAGCTCTCAATAAATCTGGGGGGGGGAGAAATACCATACGATGAGTGGCCACAACTATTGAGCAAGGAAATCCTATATATCTAAGAGAAGGCTAGCGCTTTATCCAGCCAAAGAGCTTGAAGTAAGTTGGAACCTTTGGTGGTAGTTGTGACAGGGTTTTGGTAAGCATGAGAGCTGCGGTCGTGAAGGCAATGTCAGTGGGTGAGGTGGTGGGTGGTGGGGATGGTGGTGGTGGCGATGGCTGTACTAGATTGAGTAATATAATGGAAGCAGTTTTGGAAGTGGTGGAAGCTAAAATAATTTGGGCAATTAAATTGATCTTCAAAGGTTGGTCCCATGAAAGGAGGAAGCTTTGGAAGCAGAAGCTTTGGCCCCTATCGTGGTGGAGGCTGAGAGTTTGCCAAACCACAAAACCAGGGTGACTCTGGTAGTTCCAGCAGCAGCAGTAGCTGTGACAATGGCAGAAGGTTTTCATTTCTGCCAGGAAGTAAAGCTCAGCAGGGGAGCCAGAGAAGTGGCAGGAAAGCTACAGGTTACAACAGATTTGTGAACTCAGCCAACCACAGTGGTGGCAGGGCTGCTACGAGGAACGCGTGTTCTAGACAATACTCATGTATATGGGCAAAAAACTCAGGCATTCTATTTGTGACTAATTACAAAGCAGGTAATTTTAGTCTGTGCTCTGTGGAAAGTTGTAAAGCATTCCACCAGAGGGTTTTAATGTAGATTGCTTTTTTTTTTTTTAAACCATGCTATTGATTGCTAAATGTAAATAGTCTGATCATGACTCTGAATGCATGTGTCTTAAAAAAAAATCTCATTAGCGATCCATAGATAAAAAAATGAACTTCAGCATAAACCTGACAGCTTATACAAAAGTTAAATCAAAATGGGTCATAGATGTAATAAGTGTAAAATGTAAAACTATAACACTTTTAAAGTGTATTTATTTGCGTGGGCTCCACAGCCGACGTGGGGTTCAAACTCACAACCCTGAGATCAAGAGTCACATGCTTTTCTGACTGAGCCAATCAGGCTCCCCTAAAACTATAAAACTTTTAGAACAAAAATAGGTGAAAATTCAGTATCTAGGGCTAAGCAAGGAGTTCTTGGACTTGACGTAAAAAAGTGGGATTCAGGGGCGTCTGGGGGGTTCCGTCGGTTAAGTGTCTGTCTTTGGCTGAGGTCATGATCCTGGAGTCCTCCAATTGAGTCTTGCATTGGGCTTCCTGCTCAGCGGGGAGCCTGCTTCTCCCTCTCCTTCTGCCCCCCCACCCCCACTCATGCATTCTCGCTCACTTTCTCTCTCAAATAAATAAATAAAATCCTAAAAAAAAACCCAAACGGGATTCATAAGAAGAAAAACTGGCAAATTAGAGCTTATAAGAATATAGAACTTCTGGGGATGCCTGGGTGGCTCCATTGGTTAAGTGTTTGCCTTCGGCTCAGGTCATGATCCCGGGGGCCTGGGATTGAGTTCCGCATCATGCTTGCGGGGGAGTCTGCTTCTCCCTCTCCGTCTCCCCGCCTGCTTGTGCTCTCTCACTCTCTCTGTGTCAAATAAATAAATAAAATCTTTAAAATAAAATAAAAGACTCTCTCTGCCCATCACCCCCTACACTTGCACTCTCCATCTTTCTCTCTCTCTCTCTAAAATAAACAAATCTTTAAAAAAGCATCAATAGATAAGTAATTGCTTATGCATAATTATTTAACTGTAATTGTGAAAAGTGCCATAAAGGAAAATTATAGGCATATAACATGGCTATATGTTATATATGTTATATATGTTATATTTCCATGGCTGGCCAAGGAAATAACATTTGAGCTGGTATCTGAAGAATGAGTAGGAGTTAAAACAAGAGGGAGGGGTGCCTGGAGGGCTCAGTCAGTAGAGCATGCTACTCTTGATCTTGGGGTTGTAAGTTCGAGCCCCATGTTGGATATAGGTATTATTTAAAAATTAAAAAAAAAATCTTAAAAACAAGAGGGAAAAAGATTTTTGTGAGTTTTTCAATTATTTTGGGTACATACCTATACCATAGTTTTGTAACATCTAACATTGAACTGTACAAGGGGTTTTTCTGTATTATTTCTTACAACTGCACATGAATCTACAGTTTTCTCAAAATTTGAATTAAAAAAACCAAGCAGGGGCGCCTGGGTGGTTCAGATGTTAAGCATCTGCCTTCGGCTCAGGGCGTTGTCCCAGAGTCCTGGGATCGAGTCCCACATCGGGCTCCTCTGCTGGGAGCCTGCTTCTCCCTCTCCCACTCCCCCTACCTGTGTTCCCCTTTCTTGCTGGCTGTCTCTCTCCGTCAAATAAATTAAAAAAAAAAAAACAAAAAACAAGCAAATTGTTCTCATCATGTTAGCGCCTATTCTGCCACCTCATAACATCTTTGCACTTAGATGAGGAACCCAAGATAGGGAGAAATTGTCAGCTTTCCCGAGGACACACATTAGTAAACATTTAATTCCAAACTACATTCCCTCCACTTCCAGCCTTGTGAACCCTTCCGACTGACCTGGCTCCTAACCCACCTGAGGATTGTTCTGCCCACCTGGCCTGAATTTAATGCTGTTAGTCCTTGTTTCACAGGTCTATATTTTCTTTTTTCAAGTAACTTCTGGAAGGTTTTTGATTTCTCCAAAGTATTTGGTACAGGGCCTTGTTCGTGACGACTCTGGAAAGCTTTGGGCTGGTTGCCAGATCTTCCAGATTGCCGGCTGAGTCAGCCCTGCCTGCCCTTGCACCTCACCTCACAGACCTCTCTCTCTCTGTTCTGTCAATGCCTGCCTTCCCCCAATCCCTCCTGCCAAACACCTTTCCTCTGCAGGACTTTTGCATATGCTGTTCCCCCTGGCAGGAACACTTTTTCCCTTCTGTTTTAACTCCTGCTCATTCTTCAGACACCAGCTTATATGTTATTTCCTTGGCCAGCCATATTATATGCCTATAATTTACCTTTACGGCACTTTTCACAATTATGGTTGAATAATTATGCACATGCAATTACTTGTCTATTATTCTCTTCCTCACCAGCCTGTAGGCCCCTGAGGCCAGGGACTTTCTGCATGCTTATCATGGTATCCTCAGTGTCTAGTCCAGCATCTGCCACATAGAAGAGGCTCTGTACATATTTGGCAATTGACACATCCGTGGGAAGGGGAATGCTTGGACTAGGAGATCTGAAGATATGTAATACATTGGGGAAAAGAAGACAATAATCCTGGGGCACCTGGCTGGCTTGGTTGGTGGAGCATGCAACTCTTGATATCTCGGGGTTGTGAGTTTGAGCCTCGAGTTGTGTGTAGAGATTACTAAAAAAAAAAAAAAAAAAAAAAAAAATTTGTCCACAAAAANATAAAAAAAAAAAAAAAAAAAAAAAGACAATAGTTGTACCCAAGAACCTGAGAATTGGGATAGAAAGAAGGCTTACCTTTCACTCTGCTCTTCTGAGTGGTCTGAATTATTCATTATGTGCACATGTTCAGTAAAAAAAAAATTTTTTTCAAGATTTATTTATTTGAGAGAGAGTGGGGGAGGGGCAGAGGGAGAGAGATTTTTTTTTTCTAAGATTTTATTTATTTGACAGAGAGAGACACAGCAAGCAAGAGAGGGAACACAAGCGAGGGGAGTGGGAGAGGGAGAAGCAGGCTTCCCGCTGAGCAGGGAGCCCAGTGCAGGGCTCAATCCCAGGACCCTATGGTCATGACCTGAGTGGAAGGCAGCCACTTAATGTCTGAGCCACCCAGGCGCCCCAGAGACAGAGAATCTTAAGCAGACTCCGTGCTGTGCACAGAACCATGAAGTCACGACCTGAGTCGAAGCTAAGAGCCGGACACTCAACCAACTGCTCTACCTAGGTGCCCCATTTGAATCGAGATCTTTGCCTGGAATCTTTCCATGTGCCCATTTCCCTGTTCTCACTGGTGCTCGGGAGGGACTTCAGAAATAAGTGGCCCATTGCCCTAGCAGGGGAGGCTCTGCCAGTTGCCTTCATTGCTAAGCAAGCAAAGGACCCATGAGGAATTACTTTTGATTCTGATTTTTCCTTATGCTCAAACATGCCACAGTGGCCTGCCCCTCCCAAGGTACTCCTCTTCCTAGTTGGTCATGGGTCCCAGTCAATATCAGGTCATCTGCAGTCCCGAAATCTCCAGTCTGAAAAACACTGATTTCTATCTAGAAAGAAAGAAAGGGAGGAAGGAAGGGAGGAAGAAGAAAAGGAAGGGTGGAAGGAAGGACAAAAGGAAGGAAGGGAGGAAGGGAAGAAGGGAGGAGGGGATGAAGGGAGGAAGGGAGAAAGAAGACCCTCCCTTTTTCTCCCCTTTCTGGTTCTGAGCTGCTGTCAGAGCAGAGTGCATGGTGGCCCTGCCCTTATGCTCAGGACAAAATTGTTTCTATTGATTCTGTCCTTTTCAGCTTCCCCAAGTGGCCACCTGCCCAAGGCCCTGCTCCGGCCTCCGCAGGGAATTCAGGGCAGGCCTAACAAGTCTGTATCCTAGCTACCTTGGAAAATGGGAAAGGACCTTGATGAGAGAGGAGCTAGAAATAGCAGGGGAGCGTTCTGCGAGGGAGCAGGCAGACAGGAGCAAGGACACAGCTGCCTCTGGATCTCAGCTGGAGAATGTTTGTGGCAAAAAGCTAGAGCCTTATTAGAATAGGCTTTAGACTGAGATGACAGAGAGATTGATTTAAGAAAGGAAACAAATGTGTGGTGGACGCTTTGCCGGGTGTGATGGATCATGGTAGGTTTTTCCTGTACACTCGGTTGTCTCATCTTCCTAAGATTCTTGAGGGTAGCAATTATTAACCCACACAGCAGATAGGAGAACTAGGGCCCAGAGAGGTAAGTGATGGAACCAGGATGTAATCTCAAGTCTGCTCCCAAAGCCTGTTCTTTCCCAGGGTACCCTGCATCTCTGAGGGCTGGTACCCTGGCCACATGGCTGGGATGCTCTGATCAGCCCTCCTGGGTCAGGCATTAGCTCTGGTCTCCAGAGGTGAACTGGGTGTGGCAGCTCCACAGGGCGTTAACTAACAACCATCAATCGGTCAACCACCCTAACATGAATTAATCTTAAATTTCAGCTTTAGAGTTCGACTGCCTGGGTTTGAATCTGGGCTTTGCTATTGACTAGTTTGGTATATTTGAGGCTTTTAGACATTGAAATGACCACTTGGTCTTTCTATGCCTCCATGTGTTCATCTGTGCCATGGGCATCAGGGTCTTGTAAAGATTAAGTGAGTTCGTATATATGAAGTGCTCACTACAGACTTGGCACATGGTAGGAGACCTTAAAGATCAGCTGTTATTTATTAAGTGCCTACTACATGCTAGGGTTTGACGATGAGCAAAACAAGGCCTGGTCCTTGCTTTCTTTGGTCTAATCTAAGGGAAAACAAGTAAATAATCACCCAAAGAAACAGAAAAAGCTGTGGGGGAAGGGGAGTTCACAGTTCGTAAGATTAGGCAGGAAGTTGTGATCTGAAAGATGAATGAGTGGATGCATAGAGGCGGGAAGAGGGCATAGGGCTCCAGGCCAAGTAAAAGGCATGTACCTGGGCTCAAAAGATCGCCTGGCTTTTTGAAACCCTTTCCCTTAGGGGCGCTTGGGCGGTGTAGTCATTAAGCGTCTGCCTTCGGTTCAGGGAGTGATCTTGGTGTTCGGGGATCGAGCCCCACATCAGGCTCCTCTGCTGGGAGCCTGTTTCTTCCTCTCCCACTCCCCCTGCTTGTGTTCCCTCTCTCACTGTCTGTCTCTATCTCTGTCAAATAAATAAATAAATAAAATCTTAAAAAAAAAAAAAGAAAAAGAAACCCTTTCCCTTAGAATCCTCTGAGCCCGAGTGCTTGTATCTATTACTCCAAGGACAAAGTCACATATTGAAAGCTGATGATTAGATCAAAGTCTTCATAAAGACCACCAGTGGTTCTCCCAAGCAAAGATTCTTCTGGGACAGTACGAAAACATGATAAGTACTGGGTCCAAGACAAGTGAGAGGTTAAAAAGATGGTTTTGGGGTTAACACTGAACTAGGTCTAGTTCTTCAACTTTTGGTGGGTTTCAGGTCACCTGTGGAGACACCAGGGGCATACTCTAGGGAGTCCTGAGTTGGTGACTTACAGGAGGTCTGGAAATCTCCATTTTCTTATGCTTAGCCAGGAATGAAAACCATGGCACTGACTGAATCCTGGCTCCACCACCCACCTTGGGTAAGTTATTTAAACTCTCTGAGACCCAGTTTCTTCCATGAAAATAATAGTATCTATCCATAGGGCCATTATGAAGATGAAATGATATTAATACAGGAATCCTTGGTAAGTAAACATTCCAAATATGGTAAGTATTTTTATTAGCATTTTTGGCTAACAATGCAATGTTCTTTTGGTGAGGTTGGCAATGGGAATGATTTATTATGGGTATCCTGACCCTTTGTAGGCTGGTAAGGGTTCTTCTACGGGCTGCCAGGTGGATCAGACATATTTTCAAATTAAGTTCTTGTCCTTCCCATCTCAATTTCTCTTCTTTGAACTACTGATTTTAAGTGAACCTAACAGCACTTTGGCCTTAGGGGAATGTCGGGGTAAGAGTAAGTTCATTCCTTCTCCAAATCTTTATTGAGGCTTACTGACTGCCAGAGACTGTTGTAGGTGCAGGGGTGGGGGTAACGGGGGAGTTGTACCTGTACCGAAGGGACACCATTAAGAAAGTGTATAAGTAAATAAGATCTATCATTTCATATAGTGATCAGTGATGAAAAGGAACAAACAGGTGAAGGGGTAGAAAGGAGAGGGGGAAGTGCAGAGTCTGGATAAATTATCATGTTCCCTTCAAATTAGTCACTTTGAACTGCTTTACACTCATTCCAAATATATTGACATTATTCATTATGATTTTCCTTCTCTTGGAATAGCTTTCAGAGACCAGAGCACATACTTTGGAATACTCTTTATAGTAGCCAATATTTATCCATTAAAGGAAAAATATCCTTATGGAAAATTTTAATCATGCAAAAATATAGAAGAAAAATTATAGTGGTTTCGATTTCTAACATTCAAACATGACCATTATTAATATTTTACAGTATTTATTACCAGGATTTTTTACGTCTTTATTTATTTTTTTTTTTAAGATTTATTTATTAGAGAAAGAGAGAGAGCTTGAGTAGCGGGAGGGGCAGAGGGAGAGAGAGAGAGAGAAGCAGACTCCCCGCTGAGTGGGGAGCCCAGCATGGGGCTCGATCCCAGGATCCCGAGATCAAGACCTGAGCCGAAGGCAGACGCTTCACCAACTGAATCACCCAGGCACTATGTCTTTAATCATTGTTGTAATACTTTCTATCCTTTTAGATTAGGTCAAACATTTTTTTACATTAATGCAAACCTTTATGAACACAGCTTTTAAAGTTGTGTAATATACCATGGAATGGTCATATTATAATTTATTTACCAATCCTTGTTGGTGAAATTTACATTGTTTCTCCCCCTGCCCCTTAATAAAGTGTATAGTGAAAACTTGCTTATACATAAAGTTTTCAAAAAATTACTTCCCTAGAAATGGAACTGAAAAATTAAGGTCCTTGTATAATTATCAAATTGTTTTTTTTTAAGTTTTTTTTTTCTTCAAGATTTTATTTATTTATTTATTAGAGAGAGACAGCATGGGCACACAAGCAGGGAGAGGGGCAGAGGGAGAAGTGGGGCTCCATCCCAGGACCCTGAGATCATGACCTGAGCTGAAGGTAGACACTTAACTGACTGAGTCACCCAGGTACCTCTCAAATTGCTTTTCAAAAGGCAACTATCAAATCGCAGAGGTGTGAGTGCTTGAAGAATGCTCATCTCACCTCACCTGGACTCATTTTTGGTATTACCATTTTTAAATCTCTACAACATTGCTGGGAAGGCATGTTCTCTCATTTTTGTTTTAACTGGAATTTTGGCTTTATCATTTACTAGCTATGATGTGACCTTGAGCAAAGTAGGTCACAGTTCTAAGCTTTGGAGTCTGACAGTCTAGGTTTGGGGTCTTGGCTCAGCCATTAGCAGCTGTGAGCAAATCACTTCACTTCCCTTAGCCTCAGTTTTCTCCTTCGTGTGATGAATGAGACCGACATCATAGGTTGCTACGAGGACTAAGTGATACCATGTTTGCAAAGCTCCTAGCAAGTACTAGTCGTTATCCCAACATGACTGGAAGACATGATTATTATGGCCTCCTCCTATCCTGTAGCTTTAAAGTGCCAGCTTCCTAATCCCCCACCCTGCAAATCTGCAACTTCAGGATTTGAATTTGGACTTGGAGAAGGTTAATGCTGAGCAGGTTTCCGCTTGGCTTTAGAAGTCAGGCGTGATCTCCATAAGGGCTGTGCTCTGGAAGCTGAAAGCTGGGAGGTGGCCAAGTCAGACATGAATTGGAACTCAGGCAAGGGAAACCTGGTTCTAAATCCCGTCAGGTGGAAAAGGGTGTGTAGAGTGCTGACCCCCTCGCAGCACCTGGTCTCCCACTGTGTGGATGAGGCCGACCTCGCTGTGGATGCAAGAGGCAAGGAGCCCAACTACAGCCTGGTCCTCGCTGGACCTGGGGCACCAGGGCCTTCCCAGTGGGCTCAGTTTGGTCTCCAGAGCTTCCTGGCATTTCCCATTGGAAGGGAAATGGAGAAGGGGCTGGTTAGCTAGAAATCCCTCTTCCATATTCATGCAGATGTGTTGATTTCCTTTTAAATATGTGTGTCACTTTGACTGTAATTATATTTTCTTAAATGCAAGTACAGACTGGAGTGGGGTTGAGAGGGAACGGGTAGGAACCTATAATAGAATTCTAAAAAAACCAAAAACTAAAAACAACACCTCATCAAACTTTTAGCCAAATACAAACTGCAGTCACTTCCTGGGACTATTACAGGGAGACACAATTGATGGAGAACAAGCGTTTAGAGTTTACCAGATGTGGCTTCGAATCCTACAGCCCCCACTTATTAGCCGTGGGTCTCAGAGCCTCAGTCTCCTTATCTTGTAAATGGGGATAATAAGGGTACTGACCTCATGGCTTTCACAGAACTGAGAGAGCTAAAGCATATATTAGCCTAGTGCCTTTAAAATAATAAGGTCTTGAGAAATGCCAGCTGCTTTTATTATGAAACCGTTGTGAGGGACAATGTACTCTTTTACGCCGTTGAAATGTTCAGTAATGTTGGTATTACAAAGTCTTTTATGAAATGATGATAGTACATAATAATAGTGGGTTTTGGTGACCTTACGTGGCAAAATGAAGGGTTGGCATCCTCACGTTTGCCCTTCAGGAGCAAAATGTAGATAACAATATCTTCCAGACAATATTGTCATGAGAATTAAAGGAGAGAGCCCCACACAGGTGGGCTGAGCCGGAATTCCATGTTTCTGGCTACAGCAGCTCTGTCTTGTGGAAAGGTAATGTGAGCCACATACAGAACTGAAAATTTTCTGGTAGCCATATTAGAAACATCAAAAGAAATGGGTGAAATTAATTCTAAAAGCGTTTTTAAAATTTTTCCCACTAAGTCTTCAAGATCGGTATGTTTTATACTTAACAGCACATCTCAGTTTGGAGGAGGTACATTTCACGTGTTCAGTAACCACAAGAGGCTGGAGGCCACCCTGTTGCGAAGCATAGTTCTGGAGAGTATTGGAAGCAAAGTTACAGGGAGACTTCAATTTCAACTCTTCCCTTCCCAAGTCTGAATCTTTTAAAAATGCAAAATCAAGCTATGAAAAACATCTTTCAAATTTACTTTCCTCTCTTTGGAACGTCTTTTTTTCAAGTACTCGTTTCCTTGGCTGACACAAAGGAAGGTGTTGGGCTCTGGGTGAGCCTGGATGTGGGATGTAGATTTTTTTCTGTTCATCTGTGACTACCAGTTCTAGCAGGAGAGTACTTTCTAATTTTGGAATAATAGAAACCACTTACTAAGTGTCCGGTACAGTGCTAAGTGATTTACGTGTATTGCTTTATTTAATCCTCACAATGACCCGGTGAAATAGGTTCTATTATGCTGTTTTTACAGATGGAAAATAGAAGCTCAGAGAAGCTAGGTAACTTGCCTAAAGTCACACAGCAGGGAAATGGCAGGGAAACTTGATCTCTCGTTGAATTTGAAGTCAGTGTCTATACTGATGAGCTTTTATGCCATTCTTCATCACTAGCAAATTGCAGAGTTTCAGATTCAAATTCACTTCTGACTCCCAAGTTGATCCATACAACCACCCTGAAGCCACAGGTTTCTCAATTTAAAAGGGAATAAAGTCATCACTTTGCAGGGTAATTCTGAAGATTAAATGAGCTAATTTACTTGCAAATCTGTCCTGGAAATGGAAGTGCTTTGTCTCTCTATGGGAGTTCTAGTTCTGGGCTTTCACTAGAGGCTCACAATCTGGTTACCATGATTTTTTTTTTGTTTTTTTTTTGTTTTTTGTGTTTTTTTTTTTTGTTACCATAAATCTTCGTATCCTTTAGTGACGGTCCCAGGAAGTGTGACCCCAGTGCTTTGGCACAAAAGGCCAAGAAGTTAGAAATCCTGGGATGAGATCATGGCCCTGCACGTCAGTGTGTGATGGAGTGCAGTGAGCACTAGACACAGGAGTCAGGGCACTCGTGTTCCAGTACCGGCGTCTCTCGGAAGGGCTGAGAAACTCTGGGCAAGTCACTTCTCTGTAAGCGACGGGAACAGGACCAGAGGGGATTTGAATTCTTTCCCAGCTCTGACCCGTCCCTCCGCAGAGCAGAGGACCGCGCCATGCGCGCGCGCGCACACACACACACACACACACACACACACACACAGTTTTAAGGCCCAGCGCATCAGCCACGTGACTGCAAATGCGCGCGGAGCTCTGTCCCCCAGTGGGCGGAAAACTCAGGGGTGGCCTTATTATGAATGAATATCGAGCAAAAACCATAGGGTTGAGGCTTCAGAGAGAAGTCACTATGGTGACCAAAGCAGAGAAAACGAGTACGGGCTCCAAAAGCCCTCCAAGGTCTCTTGCCTTTCATTCCAGAACTCTGCCGGGCTCCCTGCACCGCGGGCTCTGCTGCGTTAAGTGCTTCAAGGTCAAGGGAACAAAGAGAGGACGACAACTAAATTGGCTTGTCTCTTCCCTTCTTCGTCAGCATCCACCGACCAGGCTGGAGTGGGCTAAACCTGGAAGGAATTCGGATTTGGCTACGGGAGCCAGCTAATTCAGAGGGGGATCACCTCTGAAGGTTCACTGACGGGTGGGGCGGGGTCGGGAACGGCACCACCTCCAATTCCGGGCACCCGACACCCAGGTCTCGGCTTCCGGAGGAGAATTCCTTATGAATCATTTAGCTTAGTCCCTTAAAAAATTCTTCTGGGACTTGCTTCTCGCAAGTAAAATATGATGTGTTGTGACCCAAAGGAGAATGGTAACTGCAGGCTGCTGAAGCCTCTGGGTTCTAGGATGTGCACTCTCTTATCCCTCACCCCGCCATTAGATCTGGGGCAACCCACTCAGGCCTGCGGTTCTGCACACCGTGTCCAGCGATTCCGTGTTTGGAATCCTCCCATTACAAGGCGACCTAAGCCCTATTTTATTCACTAAGTTATGTATTTATTTGTTGCAGTAAGAATTTAAACTTTTCTTAAATACATCATCTTTATAGAAAAATGAGAAAATTGGGGTAACTGGGACATGCAGATAAGTGAAAAGAAAACCCGCATTGGTTCTACCCCCTAGAAATAACTGTTCGTTTATTTAGTCATTTGCTGATGAATTGTACAAATATTTTTTGAAAGTCTGCTACGTGCCAGGCATGTGCTCCATGAGAGAGGTGCAGTGATGAACATCACAAGGTTTTTTGCTTTGTTTTTTTTTTTTCTATGTATAGCTCTACACACGTTCCTTCCTAAAAAATCTTGCCTGTTTTTAAAACAAACAAATACAAATAAAACAGAGAATAGGAATTCGGCATAAAAATGAACCAAAGCAATTTAGAACTGTATTTGCATATGTAGTCAGAGGAATGGCCAGGGGTAAACACTGGAATAGCTGCTTGGAAGTGAAGAGCCATGAGATAAACGCTAAGACTAGGGCCTGGCCCCAGCTTCTGGCTCCGAATTTACATCGGAAGCACCAAATGACTTCCATGCTCCCACCTGGGGCCTCTAGAGCTCTGGGAGGGGTAATAAGAACTGTTACCACCTCACGCACATGATCCGATGTAATGTAACCTTTACAGCAACTGTTTGAGGCAGAGATGATGATTATCATGCCTATGTTACAGATGAGCAAACTGAGACCGAGAGAAATTGTCATGACACGGGAGCAATTCTATCGAAATGATCGTGGGGTGGTGGCTTTTCAAGGTTGGCTCCCATATTGTATGTGCCTCTTTAGCTGAGGTTTTCACCTGTTTTTCAGAAAAGCTTCACTCCAGAGAAAACACAGGAGCTCTTTGTAATCAATGCGCAAATAGGTATTGCTCTCTGATACCTATTCTTTTTATTTGCTATTCTTTTTTATTTTTTTAGTAATCTCTACACCCAGTGTGGGACTCGAACTCACAATCCCGAGATCAAGAGTAGCATGGCTCCTCCGACTCAGCCAGCCAGGTGCCCCATCTGATACCTATTCTTACTAGCTGCAAGGCTTTGGGCAATTTACTTAACCTCTCTGTGCCTTAGTTTCCTAATCTGGAAGAGTGATACTTATGGAATGTGCCTCACAAGGATATAGTACAGTGTAGTTGATTTAATGCCTGATAGGAAGTGAGCACATGATAAAGATTAAGTATCATTATGTGGATAAGCACTATTCTAAGGAAGCTATAAAATGGAGTCTTTATAAGAGTATCATAGTCTAAGAGCTGCCATACTTGAAATGATAGAAAAACCCAACTGAGAGAAATGTCAAGTAAATAAATGGTCTAGAATTTTTTTGAGAGGGTGGGTATAATCAAGAGTGTTTAGAATCTAAGGTCAGGTTTAACCTGTGGGCTTGGAATTAGAAAACTGGACAAAAAAAATGCACACTGATATGCCATTTATCCAAGGATCCTGTCCCAGGGGATGGCAAAGGAAATAGAAGAAATAGCCAAGAGATCAAAGTTGCCAAGAGCACATTCTTTGGAGACTGACAGGCCCAGTTCCCATCCTAATCCCAGTTTCTAGTTTTGGAAGCTTTCTTTGACCTCTCTGAGGCTTTCTTTCCTTTTGGGTTGTTGGGAGGATCAGCGCTCATTTCTGCAAGACATGTAGCATGAATTCTGGTCAAACATCACAGCTTGCCCAGGACTGTACCACTTTGAATGCTAAATGCCCTACATTCCAGAAAACCCTTTAGCCCCTGGCAAA
Source organism: Ursus maritimus (assembly GCF_017311325.1). Taxonomy (NCBI): domain Eukaryota; kingdom Metazoa; phylum Chordata; class Mammalia; order Carnivora; family Ursidae; genus Ursus; species Ursus maritimus. The sequence goes on from NW_024423897.1 coordinate 14,548,755, forward strand.
CCAAGATGGTCAACCTAGAACCACTCCCTCCAATGGAGTGTCCTTTGAGGTCCATTTTTAAGGAACTCTGTTGACATGGCAGCTGTTGAAAGTATACAAAGAAGGGAGGGGGAGCATGTGAAAAAACACCTGACTATGGAGGAAGATGTCTCTGGACAGTGCCCACCTTTGATGTGCTTTGCTATAAGAAAAGTCGGAGAGAAATGGAGCAAACCTTTGATCCTCCCCTGGCTCATCTGGCCACGGTCTCTGCCTCGCACATAGTATGTACTCACTAAAGGGTTAGATCAATGATGGCTCTCCCTATAGGAACTGTTCCCAATATTAGGGTCGGCCTTTGTAATATGAGGGCCTCTTCCACCTGCCTGTCTGAGGTGTGGATCTGTTACTTCGGGGCAGGTGGTACAGGATGTAAAGCGCCTACATAGAACAAGAGGCTTTAACAGAGTCTGTGGATGAGTGTGTGGGAGTGGGGGAAGATTGAGGGAAACATCTCAAATATTTTTCCTTTTCATTTTTTTTAAACCTTTTAATTGTGTGGTAATCAGCTCCCAATGATCCCTCTTGGAACTCATGCCCTTTGTAATATTCTCTCCTTGTGTTTGGGCTGGACCTAGTGACTTACTTCTGAATAGAACATAGCACAGGTGATGAGATGCCTGTTCTGAGATTAGGATATAAAAGACTGTGACTTCTCTCTTGCTCTCTCCATTTCTCTCTGACTTTTCTTATATGCTTGCTCTGATGAAGCAAGCTAGAAATCATGAACTGTCCTATGGAGAGGCTCATGTGGCAAAGAGGTGAGGGCAGCCTCTGGCTAACAGCAACCGAGGAACTGAATCCTGCCAAGAATCATGTGCGTGAGCTTGGAAGTGGGTCCTTCCCTAGTCAAGCTTTCAGATGAGACTGCAGCCCCCGCTGGCATGTTGATTACAGTTTTGAGAGAGACCCTAAACTATGGATCCAGCTAAGCTATGCCTGAATTTCTGCCCATAGACACTGTGATAAATGTATGATGTTTCAGACACTTGCAGGAATAGGTAACTAATAAGTCTATATACAGAAAATCACATATAAGTGCATGGCTTGTTGAAATTTTATAAGCTGAACATACCTGTATAACCAATAGGTAGATGAAGAAACAGAAAATTATCAGAATCTTAGAAAACCCCACTCATATTCCCTTTTAGTCATTAGCTGAAATGTCCCTCTTCCCTAGTCAAGAATAACCTCTATCCTGACTTCTAACAGCATAAATTTGTTTTGCTTATTTTGGTATTTTATGTAAATGGGAACACACAATATGTAAAATACCTTCTAGCAGATTTTCAGAGAGATCCCTTCTTACGTTGAGAACCACTGAGACACATGGAGAGCCAATGATTGACATGTTTCTCAATAGTTATCCATCACAGTCTTGATCTGAGAGTAGGCAATCTGATTTTAGAAGAGAACTATTGGTTACTGGACAGAAATAGTCCTAGAACAGGAGGAACAATTCATTTAGCCACCATGGCTCTGCAGCCATGTGCTGTGAGTAAGTAAGTTCCTATTGCCCTGAGTCTCTGCTCCCCATGCTGTTTTTTTTTTATCTATAATTTGATTTCCTGAGAGACTGGGTCCAGAAACACACACACACACACACATACACAACACAATTAGCCATATTTAAACCTCTCCATGAACCAACACCCCAGTGTCTGGGGTTTTATTTAGTTTTTCACAAGGTTGGTTATTGGGAATCAGAGCCCCTGGAATATGATCAACACCAGATGTAATAAGACTGAATTTCTAGGGGCGCCTGGGTGGCACAGCGGTTGGGCGTCTGCCTTCGGCTCAGGGCGTGATCCCGGCGTTATGGGATCGAGCCCCACATCAGACTCCTCCGCTGGGAGCCTGCTTCTTCCTCTCCCACTCTCCCTGCTTGTGTTCCCTCTCTCGCTGGCTGTCTCTCTCTGTCTAATAAATAAATAAATCTTAAAAAAAAAAAAAAAAGACTGAATTTCTAGGGGCGCCTGACTGGCTCAGTCAGAAAAGCACGTGACTCTTGATCTCAAGGTTGTGAGTTCGAACCCCACCTTGGGTGTAGAGATAACTAAAGAAAATAAATAAAACGTAAAAAAAAAAAAAAGACTGAAATTCTAGATCGGGTTGCTAACAGTGATGGATATGTACTATGATTTAGGTTCTATGTTAAGCACTTTATATATGTTATATAACTTAAAAACAAACACTCCCTTACATAGTTATTATTAGGATAGTTTGTAAATGAGGAAGCAGAGATTAACCAACTAACCTAAGATCATGTCCAGATCATATATCTAGTCAGAGGTCAGCTGGGGAGTCACATACAGGTTCATTCACTTCCACTCTGAGTTTCTAGCCACGGAACTATCGTACCCACAGAGCTCGAGATCAAAGTCTGCTCATGACAGTGAGGATCCACTTGGGTAGTCAGTTGTATTCCTTAACACTGCCATTTATCTATCCACCCATCTGTCCATCTATTCAATGATCTGTCCAATCAACCAATTATCCATCTGCTACAGTCTGAGTGTTTGTGTACCTCCAAAATTCATACGTTGAAATCCTAAACCCTCAAAGTGATGATATTAAGAGATGGGGGTCTTTGGACGGTGATTAGGTCATGAGGGTGGGGTTCTCTTGAATGAGACTAATGTCCTTCTACAAGAGGCCAAGGAGAGCTCCCTTGTCCTCTCCTGCCATGTGAGTATTCCAGAAGTCTGCAGCCTGGAAGAGGGCCATCACCCAGACCATGGTGGCACCCTGATCTTGTACTTCCAGACCCCAGAACTGTAAGAAAAACATTTCAGTTGGTTTTAAGCCATTCTGTTGTTTATAATAGCCAGCCTGTGGTATTTTGTTCTAGCAGACTGACTGTACTAAGACACCACCCAACCTTCCAAACATCTATACAACCCTCCATCCATTCATCTAACCATCCATCTAGTCCCAAATACCAAGGGCTTATTCAATGCTGATTCTATGCCAGGAAGAGGCTGAATGCTGGCGTGACTAAGATACAACAGCACATGTAAAAGCGAGGTTCCCACTAGACTTGAAACTCCCTGAAGGTAGAATCCCTTGTTATTATATCTGCAGTACATAAAATATAATTTGGCTCCTGTCTTCCTTTCCAAACTTATTTCACCTACCTATCTTCTTGCTCATTCTTCTTCAACCACACTGGTCTCTTTCTGTTTCTTTTGCCTCAGGACTTTAGCAATTGCTGTTCCTTTTGACCCAAATGTTCATCTAACATTGTCAATAACTGGCTCCTTCTTATCCTTTGCATTTTATTATTTTATTTTACTTTTTAAAGATTTTATTTATTTATTTGACAGAGAGAGAAAACCAGAAAGCACAAATGGGGGGAGCAGCAGGCAGAGGGAGAGGGAGGAGCAGACTTACCACTGAGCAAGGAGCCCGATTTGGGGTTTGATCCCAGGCTCCTGGGATCATGACCTGAGCAGAAGGCAGACACTTAACCGAAGTAGTGTAAGGAGCCACCCAGGTGCCCCTATCCTTTGCATTTTAGCTAAAATGTCCTATCCTCAGAGGGACCTTTTCTGACTACCTTATCTAAAGAAGACACTCTCTGCTCCTCTTCTAGCAATAACTGCTTATCACCTCATCCTGTTTATTTCCTTTATGGCATTTCTCACAATCTGTAATCATCTTATTTATTCATTGCTTGTTTTCTAACTCCCTAGTTAGAAAAATAAGCTCAAGGAGGCCAGCCACTAAGTTTCTCATGTTCTTTCTGCATGCCTTTGGCCTGGTTAGCCAGTAACTGACTGACACAGAGTAGGTCTTCAACATTTATTTGTGGAATAAATGGATGAAAGATGCATGACCAGATCTTCCCGATATTAGCAAACTTGAAGAATAGTAGAAAACAAACCTGAAAGATAGAGGAAGAACAGAAAGGGCCCTGAAAGACAAGTAGAAGGGGTTATCCTTGATGTGAACGTAGTGACCCAGTAGAGACTCTGCAGTTGCAGGATCAAAATGGTGATTTAGAAGCAGGTCTTGGTATGCCACAATCTGCCATAAATCCTTAATTTAAGTGATTCACTGCAGTGTCTTGCAATGAATTACTGCAAGAGTTAATCAGGTCCCAGGACCTGAACTATATATATATTTTTCTTCTGAGAGATTATACAGTGTGGGAACTCAGCATGGCTCTAGGAGTTTCATAGAACTATAGATGATATTTAATTAATTGACTATGGTGAATTATAGAGCAAGTGATCATGGTAAAAGCCCTGTAAAGTGAGATCTGTGTCTGTTTACTGCAGGCATCTGGCCTGCGGGAGATAAATTATTTGTTCAATGAATGAGTGAGTGGAATAGTCATACACTCGGCAGAGTTGGGTTAGATAGGATCTGCTGCTAGCTATGTGACCTCTGAGAAGATCTTTAACCTGCCTAAGGGTCAGTTTTCTCATCTGTAAAAGAAGGAGAAGACTTAACTCACAGGATTTTAAATGAGAGCTTATGGGAAAATCTCTGACAGAGTGGCTGGCCACTCAGTAATTTAATTTCCTTCTGCTACCTTGGAAATGCAAAACCCGCACTGACTAGGATTTCCTCTTGGCTTTTCTCAAAAGCCCCATGGCTTGAAGTAGTCAGGACATATGGTGGTACTTGGTTTTTGCCATATTCAGTCCTTTCAATGTAAACCTGAAATTTCGTCTCTGAAATTTACTAGCTGACTGACTGTGGGCACCCTCTTTGTGCTTCAGTTTCCTTACCTGTAAAATAGGTATAATAATATTACTGTCTCATAGGAGTAGTGTAAGGATTAAGTGAGATGGTATACTAAGGGTTTGTACTAGGCCCTTATACACAGAAGGCACTCAATAAATGTTAGCTACGATTATTAAGAATTTCATTTTTTACTCCCCTTAATGCTGTCAACTTTTCTCCCCTCCCTCCTGTGGGCATTCTCAGTGCTTACAATCTCTTTTGGAGAATAGGGTGATTCTGAAGTGCAATCTGAAATAAATAGGTTCAGTAGATTCTTCTGGGCATAACAAATCAAGAGACTTAAAAGTGGGAAGGGAAGAAGGAGCATTAGGACATTGAAGAGGCTTTTTGAACCTGTGGCATATAAGAGGCCAGAAAAGGAAAAGGCTTAAGCAAGGAGCCAGGTGCGTCCACTTTGCAGTGAATTTGGTGAGAGCAACAATATTTACGTGCAAGTCCCTCAATGCCCCAGGACTGCTCTCTGGGACGTTCATCAGCTTAATACAGTATGCACGGTGTTCCTCCTCTTCTCATTAGCATTTTCCTACTTTGAAATAAGTGCATTGTTCCTAGAAAGTGGAGAGAAGTCAAGGAAAACACTCGTTGTGTGGGGGCTGGAGCGTCTGTCACGAGGTTATGGAGAATGTCTTGCACATCATTCTATCCCTAGCTGCTAGCACGGTGCCTAGCCTCGTAGGAACTCAAAACATGTGTCTAGAATTATTTTCAAACTTTAGTTGGCCTCCTCAAAGAAGCTTGTCGTGCCCACACGCGGCCGCAAGCAGGTCCGCGCCTAGAAATAACATTTATTCTAAGGACCTCTGCGCAGGGGTTCTTGGGAAGCTGCTCCCCTCCCGCATTCCCTTGTTACTCCCCCCCTCGGTCGCCTTTGAAAGAACGGGCACGGCACGTGATTCTCTTCTTTATCCCACCTCTGAAACCCTGACTGATGATGGGCAAGAACATAGGCCAACCATAAAACTTTATTTCCTCTTCCAGCCAATAGAAAGAGGCGATAAGTATACGGCTCAGCTTTTGTGACTTCCCCTGGCCCTTCACTCCTCCTCTAAGATTCAACATTTGACAATTCATGCGGCCAATGAGAAGTTCCTACTCTGTGTGGGAGGGAGGGACTGACTGGGTGATAGACGTCCCCTTCTGGCCAATGAAGTGTCACAAGTGCGGGAGGGGTGTAGGACGGAACCAATGGCGCGGTGCCAATAACGAGCATCAGGGAAAGGGCGGGACGAAACTGTTCAAGGGAGGGAGGGGAAGGCCCAGGGAACCAAGCAGCGCTGCCGCCGCCGCTGTACCCCGAGCTGGAGGAGGGAGAAGCCAGGAAGAAAATGGCGGCCGTGGCTGCAGAGGCGGCAGCGACTGCAGCGTCCCCCGGGGAGGGGGGCGCCGGCGAGGCCGAGCCGGAGATGGAGCCCATCCCCGGCAGTGAGGCCGGCACTGACCCCCTCCCGGTCACGGCGACGGAAGCATCTGTGCCGGACGGCGAGGCCGACGGGCAGCAGTCTTCTCCTCAGGCCGACGAGCCGCCGCTCCCGCCGCCACCGCCGCCGCCGGGGGAGCTCGCCCGCAGCCCGGAGGCGGCGGGGCCGGAGCTGGAGGCTGAGGAGAAGCTGCCCGCTCGGGTGGTGGAGCCGGCGGCAGCCGCGCCTCAGGAGAGACCCGACCTTCCACTTTCCCCTGCACCGCCGCCCGAACAGCCCCCTGCTCCCGAGGAGCGCCAGGAACAGCCGCTGCCCCAGCCTGCAGCCCCGGCGCTCGTGCCGCCGGCGGGCGGGGACTCCGCGGTGTCGCAGCTGATTCCCGGCTCGGAGGTGCGCGTCACGCTGGACCACATCATTGAGGACGCGCTCGTCGTGTCGTTCCGTCTAGGGGAGAAGCTCTTCTCCGGGGTCCTCATGGATCTGTCCAAAAGGTACCGCGCCCGCCCCCAGCACGCCCCCGGGCCCGCTTGGTCCCCAGGGAGGGAGCGAACCAGGGCGGCCCCTGCACCCCGGGCTCCCGCCGCCTGCACGCCCTCGGGTCCCGTGCGGCGCGGGGCGCGCGCTCCGAGTGGGGCAGGCGCGCGAGGCCGGGAGAGGGCGGTCCCCGCCCCAGGTGGGTGCCTGTGAGGGCAGGTGTGTTACCAGGTGGGGAGCGCGGGTGCCTGACGGGCTTGCGGAGCTCACCCCTCACCCTCGGGCTCTCTCCGGACCTGGCCCTGGCGCACCCACTCTGGGGGCTGGTGGGTTAATGAGAAATGCAGGAGTTTGCGGAGAACCTGGTGCTGGGCGGGGGACATTGCTCGTGAGGCACTTTCTTCAATTCACCTTTAACGAGGTTGGAGAAAGGGGTGTGTGCATTGGGGTTCCCAAAATGTTAACTGTCACATCTTATAGGGGGAAGCGTATTTATTGGAAATAAACCACTTAACTGTTAACTCTTACTGTTAGAACTAATTACCCTTAGATAATTGTGCAGGAAGGAATATTTGGCTAATTAAAATGATAGTTTTAAGAAAAGCCTAAAGAAGAGATAGAATTTTTCTTACCCTTTAATATCAAGATGATGTGATAAGAAATGTTCAAATACTGACTTCTAATACTGTAGATACAGTTGATGTATTAAGGGCAAGAAGGTGGAATTCACCCACAAGCCTTTGGCTTAGCATATTTTCATCTTCGATTTAAAATGTTTGTGGAAAAATTGCTTTAAGCAGGTAAAGAAGGTATTTTAAGTCTAGAGTTAAGTTAACCTTTTTATTCTCTTCTTTTGCAGATATGAAGTGCAGAGACTCCCATTCACGGCTCTCCATTCTGTTTCCTGCAACAGCACACACTCTGATGGGTATCTCACCTGTTTGGAAATGGCTTACTTTAATATGTTTTATTTTTTTATTTTTAAAATTTATTTATTTATTTGAGAGAGAACTCGAGCATGAGCAGGGAGAGGGGCAGAGGGACAAGCAGACTCCCCACTGAGCAGGGAGCGCGGGAGGTGGGATGGATCCCTGCACCCTGCGATGGTGACCTGAGGTGAAGGCAGAGGCTTAAGAACTGAGCCAGCCAGACGCCCAGTATGTTGTATTTTTAACTCCTTGTCCTCCCATCAAGACACCAGAGTCTTTTTCCCATTTTGGGGGAAATGGAAGGCAGTTACAGGGCGGGAGAAACATGGAAAATAAAAAAAATATGTGTTGAAGTAGCGTTTTTGGGCAAGAGGGAAGATGGGAGCCTTTATAATTCTTTTTTTTTTTTTTTTTTTAAGATTTTATTTATTTGAGAGAGAGTGGGAGTGGGTGAAGGGACAGAGGGAGAGAAGAATATCCAAGGAGACTTCTCCCTAATGGGGAGGGTGCCCCCCCGCCCCCTGGCTTGATCTCAGCACCCATGAGATCAGGACCTGAGCCTAAACCAAGAGCAGATGCTTAACCAACTGAGCCACCCAGGCGCCCCACTTCTTCTTCTTCTTCTTCTTCTTTTTTTTTTTTAAGTTTTTATTTTAGAGCAAGCATGAAGGAGTGGGGGAGAGGGTCAGGGAGAGAATCTTAAGCAGACTCCCTGCTGAGCACGGAGCCCCACACTGTCTTCACCTCGTGACCCATGAGATCCTGAGCCAAAACCAAGAGAGTCCTTCCTTTAACTGACAGAGCCCCCCGGGCACCCCTATAATTACTTCTGTACATTGTCTAACCTCAAACAGTTTTTTAGCTTTTCTTTTTTTTCCTTGTTTTTTGTGTTTTTTGTGTTTTTTTTTTTTGAGAATTTTGGATTAGGACCTTTCCACTTAGTTTCATATTTAGAAAGCAGAATAAGACCAGTGTGCTTTCTACTGAGGTATTTAATAGTGAAGGAGAGAGAGACTCAGTAGTGTGTATGCTATTGAATCAAACAGAAGTGAAGGCCAGTGATTGTGTGAGAATCTGGATTTCAAATCTGCAAAAGGAAGGTGCAAAAAGGTAAGTTGTTCCTGGAAATGGAATGGATAGTTCTTACCTCTGATGAGGTGCTCGTTGTGTTGGTGTTTTATTTTTTAAAACTTTGATAAGAAATTGCAGTTTATTTTTTGAGTTTTGTTCTTTGCTAACCATGCTTCCTATAGACAGCAATTTCTTTGGTGGAGGGAGCTATTTTTATTATGAACCTTTTCATTTGAATGTTTTGAAGTGAAGGGTCTCTGTCATTAAAGTCTTTTTTAAATGGTCGTTAAGGAAACCATATCACCTTTTCATTCAACAATATTTATAGAGCACATCTGTGTGTAAGGCACCTTCCTAGTATTTTGAATGCTATGAGTTACAGTCCCTTCTTCCTCTGGAAGCTTGTATTTGGGAGGTAACCATTGTGGAATTGGTGAAGAAATAACACACACAGTATTTTTAAAATTTAGCACTTGAAGGAATTATTATTGGACTAATGATCGACTAGTTGGGTATCTCTTTTTCATACTATATAATTTGGAAAAATGGATCTGCCCATGTATTTTGTAATTTGCCCTTTACCTTGATTGCATACTTGATGTGCAGTTTTGGGGTTAAATGATGATCCAGGAGATCCTCTTTGTAGATTCTACTATGACCATGACTGTAGTAGTCAGCTGCTTCAAAACAATTTTTATCCTATTTGAATTGGCCTTTTAATGAAACCTTTGGGTAAAAATAATAAGAGCTTCCTTTTACTATAATAATATATATAATACATAATAATAATATTAAGTGGTACCAGGCATTGTACCACTTGCTTTAGTCTTTATAACTGTGGTGGTATTTTTCATTTTATATAAAAAAAAATGGAAATTGAAGTTCATTTAATTTGGCCATTTTTTGAGCTTATAAATGGCAAAGTAAGGATTGAAATGTAGGTTGATCTGATTCTAAAACTTATAGTTTTTCTACTTTCATATTAGAAAGTTGGGCTGGCAGATTTTCTTTTAAACAATAAAGAATTGCATCTTTCTGAAATTAGTGCCTATCCTGATTTCAGTAGCTGTATGGGATGATACAAAGGTGTGAGTGTTGGAGCCCAGTCAGGTAATAGCCGTGAGACCTTCTGCTCTGGAGATACCCCATTTCCTTAGCTGTATATTGCAGAACACATAGAAGCCTCTGGTTCTTGCCTGTTCAATGAGGTACCCAGAACAGAATTAACATTTGGGAGACTACTAAGTGCATCAGCGTATGTGCATGGTTTTCTTTAGTCTTGAAAAGGGCCAGTTACTGCTTTTTTTTTATTATTTTATTCTGACAGAAATGTCTTTTAAAGTTGGAAAAATTGTTTGCTGTGTAGAAAAAAGTGTTCAGTCCTAGTTTACAGCTTGTCATATATATATATGGGGGTATATATATATATACATATATATATGGATTCATCTATATAAATGTATGCTTTTGTAAGCATTTGGCAATCTTCACCTTCTTGTCATTTTATTTTTTGCCTTATTTTTAGTTATTTGATTGAAGAACACATTTTTGAGGACAGTCTTTTCATGGAGAAAAGGAACAGGACGCATGTAATAAAAAAAAGGTGGTAGTACCACTTATTAATAGTAGATTNNTCTGGAAAGAGTGTCAGGGTAGTTGGGATCCAACTTCTGGTGCAGGCTCTCCAGTTAACTGTGACTTTGGGCAAATATCCATACCTCTTTGGGCCCCAGTTTCTCTAGTTCTTATGAGGCTAATTGATTTTGACTTAAGGCGGTTCACAAACCCAAACAAGCAGACAAACTTCATGCCTCAGTTTATGTATATATAAAGTGAATAGGGTGACCAGGTGGTCTGGTTTTCCTGTACCATCCCAGTTTGATTGTTACTCCTCATGTCTTCAAAGTACCTTGCTTTGGCTACTATACAATACAAATGACATGGTCACCCTGAAAATGAAGATACTTGAATATATGATTAAAAACTAATTTTAGAGGATTTATTTGCAACTGAAAACCTTTTAAGGCATTCTTTATTTTTAAAATTCTGTTGTGTTTTTTAAAGATTTTATTTACTTGAGAGGGAGCTAGAGTGAGCACAGAGGGGGAGGGGGAGAGCACAGAGGGAGAGGGACAAGCAGACTCCCTGCTGAGCGGGGAGCCTCATGCTGGGCTGCATCCCAGGACCCTGAGATCATGACCTTAGCCGAAGGCAGACACTTAACTGACTGAGCCACTCAGGCACCCCCCATTTTTAAGTTTATTCTGGGTCCTCCATTGTTATTTTATACCCAGCTCTCTTCGGTGGTTTGAGTTTGAATTACCTGCCTACTTCACAATTCATTAGCAATATGTAATGACAATAATCTAATACTAGCAGATAAAAATAATCAACTAACCCACAAATTCAGTTTGGTTTTCTTACTCCCTTTTCTTCCTTAACCTTAGGCTTTTGAAATTTTGACTTAAGTACATTTGTTTCTTTTAGCATTCTATAATAAGCATTCCTTCAGGTTGCTAAACTGTTATAGTGATTATTTTAGAATAATAAATCAGTGGTTGTACCATAATTTTTTTTGTTTTATTTTTTATTATGGGAAATGAACCTCCATGTATATAATTGCCTTGCTTTGACATTGATCAACTATTAGTCAAACTTGTTTCATCGTATGCCCACCTCCACTGGATTATTTTGAAGCAGATCCTAGACACATTTCTTCAACATAAGAATTTTGGTAAAGATCTCTGAAAAGATAAGGATTTTAAAGCCATAATGTACTACTGTTACTGCAACTAAAATAACAGGAGCAGTTCCTTTTCTATCATCCTATGGCTGGCCATTTGGTGTTAAAACTTTGCAGTGTCTCAAAATTAACATCTCACCTAAGTTTTGTTTAAATTAGGATCCAAGTAAAGTTTATACATTGCAATTGGTTGATGAGTTTCATAAGTTTTTCATTTGTAGTTCTGTTGCCATTATATTTATTTCCTTGAAGTTTATTTTTTTAAATCATAGACTTTGTCAGAATTTTCCACATTTTAGATTTTTTTCCAATTGCATCCCATTGGATGAATTTCTATAAGTTTTTTTTTTTTTTAAGATTTTATTTATTTATTTGACAGAGCCAGCCAGAGAGAGAGGGAACACAAGCGGGGGGGGGGAGTGGAAGAGGAAGAAGCAGGCTCCCCCCAGAGCAGGGAGCCCGATGCCGGGCTCTATCTCAGGACCCTGGGATCAGGCCCTGGGCCAAAGGCAGATGCTTAAACGACTGAGCCACCCAGGCACCCCAGAATTTCCGTAAGTTTTAAAAACTAGTTCTTTTACTTCAGGAGTAAACTGAAGGGCAACAATCACAGCCCTCTGAGGGCTTCTTTTGAAAGTCTCTCATCCCTTATTTTGGGTCAGTAGAAATGATACGGATATCTCTTGCCTACTTGCACACCTTAGACCTATCCCTTAAGCACATCCAACTTTAGTAATTCTGAATATAGAAAAATTTAACCAGTCAAGATTATCTGCAAAGGGTAAAAGTCTTCAGCCCTAGTTTCTGAAAAGGTAGTTTCAGCCTTCTCAGTCCATACCTGAAGGAACAGTATTTACTGGGACCTATGATTTCTTTCTTTCTTCTTTTTTTTTTTTAAAGATTTTATTTATTTGACAAAGACAGCGAGAGAGGGAACACAAGCAAGGGGAGTGTGAGAGGGAGAAGCAGGCTTCTCGCCGAGCAGGGAGCCCGATGTGGGGGCTCGATTCCAGGACTCTGGGATAATGGCTGAGCCACCCAGGCACCCCGGGACCTGTGGTTTCTAACTACACAGAGGGATCATTTCAACTGTTCATTCCTGTTCTCCAACATCTTGAAAAGTAGTTCTAAAGCCACTTTGAAATCCTGAAAAAATCTCTCTTGAATTCCATCTTTTTTTTTTTTTTGGATCTGATATGGATTAAGGAGTCGTGAAGTAAATGTTTATGCATAAAAACCCTTGTGCATTTTAATTTTGTGGTACATGCTTATTAAAGGTTATAGCTAGTTCTGTTTCAGAATTGACCTTTTACAAATACTGTGTGTGTGTATGGGGTATGGTTGCATTAAAATTGAGGTGATTTCTTTAAAAAACATTAGGTTTCACTAAGTTCTTAAAACAATTTGTAGAAAAGTTACTTGTTTTTTTAAGGAAATATAAACCAAGACAATGATTTTTTTTCTTTACAGAGACCATGCAACGTATGGTGCAATAGCTCTACTTTTGGTGGGAAAAATATACAGCCATTCTGGTGAAGCAGTGAGTAGTGGTATTAGTAGCTTATACTAAGCATCCAGGTCAAGAATATAGGTCCTCAAGTAGTATGCTTGAATGATTGTGTTGAGTTGTGCATATTTAAAACGGTTTTTTTGGTGATTATTCTGCTTATATCCCAAGGTGTTGATTAAGGGTTCCCACAGTAAGATAGCACAGAGGCAAGTGCCAGTCACTTTCTGACCCAGACAGTTTCAGCTCACCCACTACTAAAGCAGTGCATATGCTGTATTGAGAGTGCACTCTTCCTTAGCATGTTGGACTGTGATTGATTTTTTTTTTTTTTTGAGGTGATGAATTGTTGGGCATTAAAAACCTAGTTTCGAGTGTGAAGAATCCTGTAGCAGACATGGTGTTAAAAACAGATTTTAAAACTTAAAACTAAATTTTATAAACTAGATAACTAGATGTTGTAAACACAAACTATGCCAGGCATATATTAATAGACTTGGGGCTTCTAAGAAGGTTAATTTTCAGCCTTTTATGTGTAAGACAGACCATACTTCACTGTTTACTATTTTAAAGCAAAGTTCTTGATGAAACTAGGTTTAAGCTTCCTGAGATCCGTTTTTCTGTGGGGGCTATTAAAGGGTTTGTGTAATATGTGCTCATCTTCTCTGTTATGGCTAAGTTAATGTACCATTGATTAAAAAATGAAGGATGTTCTTAGTACTTATTTGTGCCTATGAAGTGCATCCTTATTTCTTGATATTTATTGGCTCTGTTCTCCCTAAATTCCCAGATTAAGTCAGGCACGCATTACCAGCAGAACAGAGCTTGCTCTAATGGCAGAGCTTGTAGGAAAGTAAGTGGAGGTTAAGGTACACCTTGGGTTGATTTAATACAGAATGTTTTTGCTAAACACTTTGGGCAGTGGTCCTCTAAACAAATGTGCTTAAGATTTCTGAGCTCCACTGCAATTTGCAGTTTTAACCCAAGATGATTCTGATGCAGGGGATTCTTGTACCATATTTGGAGAGAAGTAATTTTTAGGGAGTAGTTTTGCCAAAATAGTAGGACCATAAATTTGTTGAACCTGTTTTAAAAGTTACTGGTTAATTTTGATTGGGATGTAATTACAAAGTAAGCAATACATGTGGGGATGGGCCACTTGGGTGGCAGATCCAGATCCTTATTATAGAACTGGTAATTAGACTTGCAAATAGGTTCTTAAATCTGGTTGCCTACTAGGAGTTAGTAGTTCATAACTTGAATCCTTTTCCCTTGGACCCATTTTATACAGTCACCTTAAAATAGAATAGTGGTTTTTTAGCCTTTTAAAATTCAGACCTTCAATAATACTTGATTGTCACTCTCTGCATATTCCCCCCATCTAGGAAGGGTGCCAGTCTTTACTTTCTGTAATTAACAATAGCTACTATGTATTTTCCACTCTTAAACTAGGCACTGGGCCAAGCACTTGGTATACATTGTTTTCAGTTTACTCTCTGGAATCCAATAAAGTAAATTCAACTAATCCCTATTTCACAGATAAAGACACTGAGGCTCAGGGAGAGTAAGTAAATTGCCTAAAATTATAATAATTTATATTATATGTTAAAATACATATTAAAATATAAGATATTAGTAGCTAGTTTAAAGATGCCCTTTTTGAACAATATGCAGTTGTCTAAGATTTGAAAACAGTTCTGTTCTAAATCTGATATACTTCTGTATTTTTACCATTACCATTAGCTTATGATTTTGGTGGGAAGTTACCTTGGTAAGTAGAACTGATAGGGCTCTTTGTTCCTCTCTCAACCAGGCAATAGCTGCTTGCTTTTAAAATATGAATTGCTCTTCAGTTTAATTAGTGAACACTTTGGGCGTTTTTGGAAATGGGGTTTCTTCCTCTTATATGGTCCTGGGGATATTTTGCCTTGGTTGGCCTGGCCCTGGCAACAGTGGAGTCGACTTGTTGAGAGAGGAATCACAGAATGTCAGATTCAAAGTTCACTGAGCACAGCATCAGTATTTGTTAAGTGCCGGATGGCTAAATTGGAAAATATTTTAAAGATGAAAACTGTAAGTTGTTGAACAGCCTGTTTTTGGTAAAATAGGAATAGAGAAATAGATTGAATAAAAAAAATTTTTTTTAAAAGTTAGTCTGTTGAGAAATCATTTAGGCCTCTGTGTGATGGGCCCCATTAGACATAGTACAAAAGAAATATTCTAAGTACTTAGAATTCATAATGGAAACATAGAAAATGTAAAACTGCTTATTGGTATCTTGGAGCCAGGACCAAGGGAATTCTGTTCAAGAATTTGCAAACTGAGGAGTTGTTTACATTAATAATTAAAAAGATCCTTTTATACCAGCGTTCATTTTTGGGGGAAAATGTCAACTGTATTGCTCTAAGTGATGCACAAAAGTGAGGTCAAGATTTGTCTGCTTTTAAGAATATTTTGTCACTTCGTGGCAATTACAATTTTCTGAATGGTTATTTTTAAAAAGAATTTACTATTAAGGAGTAATAATTTGAATACCATACAGGTGTTACTCCTGTTTGTACTTTTCAAAAGACTGAAGCATAAGTGTTTTCTCTGTTTATAATTGTCTCCATTTTTTATTTCCAAACCTAGTTATCCAGGTAAGTTTTTAGAGGATTGTTTGAACGTATGTCATTCAGAGCTTAAACTCTAAATTATTAGTGTTTAACCCCCTGCCCTCTCCAAAAGTTATCCATGATGTTGTAAGAGAGGATTGGGTAGACTTTTAAAAGATTGGTAAATTTTTATGGTTAGAGAGATGTCATTTTAAAACTTCTGTGCAGCCTCCCTCCCCATCAGTTACTTTTTAAAGATATTTTCTGGTATTCTAGTTCATAAATGGTGCGTATTTTGTTTTTATCTTGATAAAGTCATCCTTCGTCCTTGCCCATTTTGGGGACCCATAGTCCCTACAGATTGCTCTTGTAATACTTGGAATTTTTAATTAAAACATTATCTATATTCACTTAAAAACTGAATACATTTTAACTTTAAAAGTTACCATATATTGTGCCTACTTACTGTGTACTAGGCCCTAAGGTGAGCAATTACGCATGTTCTTTTTTTTTTTTTTTTAATTTTTTTAAGATTTAAAAATTTAGAGCTCTCAAGTGCCTATGAGCTGGGGAGGGGCAAAAGAGAGGGGGAGAGAGGCAGAGATTCTCAAGCAGATACTATCCTGAGTTGTGGTTGATCTTCAGACCCTGAGTGCATGACCTAAACTGAACCCAAGTCTTGGTGCTCAATAGACTGAGCCACCCAGGTGCCCCTGTTTATGCATATTCTTAATTAATCTAGATGACGATTCTCGGACGTTACTTAACTGCGATTCCAGTGTCCAAAAAGCTCTGAAAACTGAACGTTTTACTACTTTATTGGTGGGAAAACCTAACCTGACTGAATTTATGGAGACTGTAGTATCTATATTGCCCATTTAGTGTGAATGTTTTTTCATTTCATTGTTGAAGCATTAATGTGCTTGATGATAGGCCGCTTATTATCTCAGAAACCAGAAAAATTCAAGTTCTGAAGCCTGTCTGTCTCCACAGGAGAAGAGAGCGTGTGGCAGTGTCAGATCCTGTGCTCCCTTAGTGGGGAAGTGGTGGTGGAGGAGAGGGGTTAAGTAACTTGAGGAAATGAAGGGAGGCTGTAGCAGCGGCAGCAGCAAAGAACCTGGCTTCTGGGTTGACTGCTTGGATTCATATCCTGGCTCTGCTGCTTACTGGCTGTGTGGTGTTGGGAAGGTCACTTACCCTCTCTCTAAAATGGGGATAGTACAAATACTTTACTAAAAGGGTTGTGGTAATTAAATGAATGAATGTGAATAAGTATGTACTAAAATAGTTCCTGGCACACAGTAAGTGCTGTATGTATTAACTATTACGACTTTAAAGAAGTAGCTCCTAAGTGGCAGAGTTAATTAACATGATGGGTTTGCTTGACCAGCCCCTCAACCGACATCCTGTTGTATTGCAGTATAATCTGTATCTTTAAAGTACCTTGAAATGATTTGGTAGAAGCTTCAGGTGTTATCTGTGAAGTATAACTTTACATTTTAATAAAGATGAAATTTATATTTTATTAGGGAATGAGATAACTTGGAAATTCTTGCATATTGTATGGTATAGAATGTTTCTTAATCTTTTCTACCCACTGACCCTTTGGGGCAGATGGCTTGTTAGGAAATTATGGGCTTTGTCATGAAGAAAAAGTCTCCGAGAAATTTAGTCCTTCGAGTGTCTCTGCCTCCTATATGCTTTTAAAACATTGAAAAGGGCTTACCTTTGAGAATGACATGTTTCAAATTAGCAAAAGGAAGATAACTTTGTGCTTTTCTTTGCACTTATTAAAAATGATAGGACCAGACTAGCCTAGCTGAGCTTGTTTTTAACAAAGTGCTTGAGACACCTACAATCCCATCACTGTATAATCAGAGGCCTTCGTTGGTCTCGTCTTAAGAGAGTAGTGTTTTCCATTCACCACACTCTTCATAAACGCTCATTAGCAGGGCCCTCCCTCATACACTCCAGCTTGCCTTCCCTTTCTGCCAGATGGGTGATCTTTATTTTATTGCTTGTTTAAGCCTCTGAATTCTTACCTGTCTCCTGGAAGGGGGACTCGGGTTGCTGACTGGTGATTCCTTAATGCTGCATCTGGTCATCTGCTGGTTTTTACCACACCTGCTCAGTGTTTCACTTTTTTTTTTTTTAAAGATTTTATTTATTTATTTGACAGAGAGAGACAGCCAGCGAGAGAGGGAACACAAGCAGGGGGAGTGGGAGAGGAAGAAGCAGGCTCCCAGCGGAGGAGCTCGATGTGGGGCTGGATGCCAGGATTCCGGGATCACGCCCTGAGCCGAAGGCAGACGCTTAAGGACTGAGCCACCCAGGCGCCCCAGTGTTTCACTTTTTTAAACCACTTTTTTAAGCCACGAAATTGATTACTAGCATTCAAAAATGTGGAACCACTCTTTACCACTCCCTGTTTCGCTTTTCAGTAAGTCTACCTGTGTTCTTCTAGGCCTTTTCTTGCAAAGCTCATTGCCTTATCACTAATCCACAGTGATTGCTGTCCCTCTCAAGTCGTAGTCTCTTGGCAGTGAGTATTACATTCTGGTCTTGCCTACTGAAGTTGGGTTCTAGGGCTGGGACTTAGTTTTATACCCTCTGAATAATTAACATAGTTGTATCTGAATATAGATTTTGTGCTTAGTGGTACTTGAGATGTGTTTGCTGGCATTTCTGCTTAAGTAGAATTATTTTTTAATTTCTTGGGCTTGAACACATAACCCTGAGATTGAGGCCCATGCTCTACTGACTGAGCCAGCCAGGTGCCCCCAAGTTTTCTTTTTTATAAACTTTCTTTACTTAAATGTTTTGGTGGAGCTGAGGTGAATTAAATTTAGGATTATACTTTTTAAAACTAATACTGAAAACCTCTTTATTTTGAGATTTCATACAGCAGAGAACTCTTAAGCTTTATCTAGATTCACTAATTGTTAGCATTTTGCCATGTTCGCTTTATTGTTCTTTAAAGGTACTTTTTTTCTTAAACTATTTTGAGAGTAGCTTGCATATATCATTCTCCTTTACCCCTTAATATTTGTGCATTTATTTCTTAAGATCAGGATAGTTTTCAAATCCAAGAAACAGTACTTTTATCTAATTTGCAGCCCATATTTCATTGTTTTGTCAATTTTTCCAATAATGTCCTTTTAAAGCTTTTTCCCTCCTCCAGTAAATGATCATGTATTGCATTCAGTTGCCATAGAATATGTGTACTAGGTACTGTTCCTCAATTTAGATTTCTCTGATAGTTGCTCAAAGAGGTTCAGGTTACATAGGCGATGCGGTGATCTCAGGGTTCCACGTCTGCCCTCATTGCTGATGTTCACGTAGATTCTCCCTTAGGTCAGGGTGTTGTCCTGTTACTCCTCAATTTCCCTTGTACTAGTCATTGCTTTACTATCATGAACATAAGCTGCTTCTCATCAAACTTTCCCCTCTATGTTAGGTAGATCTACAGTTAAGATTAAAAAAAAAAAATTGGGTGGCGCCTGGGTAGCGCAGTCGTTAAAGCGTCTGCCTTCGGCTCAGGGCGTGATCCCGGCGTTGCGGGATCGAGTCCCACATCGGGCTCCTCTGCTGGGAGCCTGCTTCTTCCTCTCTCACTCGCCTGCTGTGTTCCCTCTCTCGCTGGCTGTCTCTCTGTCACATAAATAAATAAAATCTTAAAAAAAAAAAATGTTGGTAAAAAACACATAATATGTGCCATCTTAACCATTTTTTAAAAAGATATATTTATTTTACAGAGAGAGCAGCGGGGAGGGGCAGAGGGAGGGAGAGAGTCTCAGCCGACTCCCTGCTGAGCCTAAAGCCTTGAGCCACAATCAACAGTTGGTGCTTAACTGACTGAACTACCCAGGAGCCTCCATCTTAACCATTTTTTAAAAGATTGATTTTAGAGAGTGAGAGCCTGTAGGGGGATGGGGCAGAGGGAGAGAAACCTAAGCAGACTCCATGCTGAGCTTGGAGCTTGACCGTGGGGCTCCTTCTCGCGACACTGAGATCGTGACCTGAGCTGAAATCAAGAATTGGCTGCTGAACCGCCTGCGCCACCTAGGTGCCCCTCATCTTTTTGTTTGTTTGTTTTAAGATTTTATTTATTTGAGAGAGCATGAGTGGGGAGGAGCAGAGGAAGAAGCAGGCTCCCCGCAGAGTGCAGAGCCCGACAAGGGGCTTGATCCCGGAGCAACAATCGATGGTGACCCAAGCAGAGGCAGATGCTTAACCAACTGACCCACCCAGGTGCCCCAAGGCACCCCCCTACCTTAACCATTTTTAAGTGTATAGTTCAGTAAGTAGTGTTAGGTACATTCGCATTGTTGTGAAACAGATCTCCAGAACTTTTTAATCTTGTAAAACTAAAATTCTAGACCCATTAAACAACTCACTAGTCCCTGACAACTACCAATTCTACTCTGACTACTTTAGATATCTTACATAAGTGGAATCACACAGTCTCTGTTTCTGGCTTATTGCAACTTAGCATAATGGTCTCAAGGTTCATCCATCTTGTAACATGTGACAGGATTTCCATTTTAAGGCCGAGTAGTATTCCATTGTATGTACCTACCACATTTTATCCATTTGTAGATAGATGGGTGCTTGGGTTTCCACTTTTTGGCTATTGTGTATGATATTGCTATAAGCATGGGTATGCAGATATCTATGGGAGACCCTGTTTTTGATTATTTTGGCTGTATACCCAGAATTGTGTGAACTGGCTTGAATTTTTAATTTTGGGAGGCCTAGATACACACTTATTTTTCTAAAATTTTCTTCTGTGTACAGCCTAATTGAATTAATTTCATTTGTTCTGAGATTAAATTTTGACATAATAACCGATCTCCAGAGACGAAATGTGAACCAAAATAAGGTTGCTTTGTAGTTTTCCCTCCTTTATGATTTAACCTGTTGCTAATTTAAGGAAGAAATAATGTCTTAAATACAACTGCTTGAATTGAAATGAATCTGGATTATTTTTTTCATGTGGTTAATTGCATATAAATTTTTCTTACTGTAGATTCTTTAAGAGAACATAATTTTGGGAAGGAAAGGTTTTTGTTTTCTGTTTATTAGAGGGAAGTCTGGTCCAGCCAGAACATTGGGGTGTGTCTCAACTAACCCTCCTGAATTTTTTGAGTGTCAAATTATTCAGGACCTCTGTTTTCTTGCCTAAAATATAATACCTTAGTTTTTTGCTTTTTTGTTTTTATTGTACAGTACTTTTAGAAGAATTTCCTCTTAGAGTTGGAGCTTGGCAACCAGAATTTGAAAGAAGAAAATGAGAATCAGTTGTGCACTGTTAAACTATTGTAAACAGGAAGGAAAAGGATATCATCCTAGGTCAGAGATAAGGTGATTGAGGTTGCTGTGAGGTTAATGCTGATAAACAGTATATCAGCATTCATTCATTCATTCATTTAAATACATCAGCATTTGAAAAAACACTTTCAGTGTAATAGGTTAAGAGTTGTTGGTAAACATTTTTTGTTTTGTTTGAAGTATTCCTGTGGAAAGGGAATTTTGATGATAGTTTCACTCCAAGAAGTGATACCTATTTTAGTATAGGATTGATTGGTAATGCGAGAAATCTTAAGCAAATACCATAATTTTGTCAGTGGGTGAATAAAAGCTTCATTTAGTCAGATCTAGAATCATCAGTAAAATTCAGGTCTCTGAAGTCTGAACTGAAATACTAGAAAATTCTCTTATCCTTACTATAATTGTAAATCACATTTTGAATTGTAGCTTATATAAATACTTCATATTACATTTGTTTAACCTTTACATTAGGTGAGGATCCTTTTTCTCTTCTCTTGCCTTGACACAAAATAACTGTTAAGCCCCAGTATTCTCCCTCCTCAAAATTTTGGCTATCGTTATTCCTCAATTATTTAGGTAGGTAGTTTTAAAACTTCATTTTATAGATTCACAGGAATCTGCAAAGATTGTTCAGAATGGTCTCTGGTACACTTCACCTGGTTTTCCTCAGGAGCTATTTATTTTTATTTTTTTAAGTTTTTTTTTTTTTTAATTCATTGATTTTTTATTTTTTATTTTTTAATTTTTGAGAGAGAGCCCACAAGCGTGCGGATTGGGGGAGTAGGGGCAGAGGAAGAGGGAGAGAGAATCTCAAACAAACTCCCCATTGAGTGGGAAGCCCAACACAGGCTCAGTCCTACAACCATGAGATGACGACCTGAGCTGAAACCGTAGAGTCTGATGCTTAACTGACTGAGCCACCCACTTCCCCCAAAGATTTTTTTATTTTTAAGTAAACTCTACACCCAGCGTGGGTCTCAAACTCACAATGTCACAAGCCCCAGATCGGGTCACATGCTCCACTGACTGAGCCACACAGGTTCCCCAGAAATTATATTTAATTAAGCCATAATACCTGAATATTTTTCCTTTAGAATTTTTGGGTAGTGGTTAAAGAATACTGAAAATAGGTAAGGGTTAGGATGAGTCATTGATAAGGTTAATGAATACCTTCTTGTTGCATGAAGAAGGGGGGAAGAGGACAGATGCTTCTGCATCTTATTGCTCAAGTCTTAAAGAATTTGTGAAAAGTTCTAGAAGAAGCTCAAGCAAGGGATACTAGTTAGCCTTCTACCTCTGGAATGATTGAAATCCTCCTCTGCTGAGGTCACCCTTTGGTGAACGTTCACTTGAAACATAAATACCTTCTAAAGCAAAAGTGCTTGCTAAAAATGTAAGTCCTGTGTTCTTCCCTAGGAGAGGGTCTTACGATTCAGTCTTGGGGCAGGGCTTAGGAATCTTCATGTTCAAAGACCACAGAGTGTTGCAGATTTCTAGAGAACACACTTGTAAGTAGGCTCCGTGCCCAACCTGGGGCTTGAATTCACCACTCTGAGATTGAGTCACATGCTCTAGTGACTGAATCAGCCATGTGCTGAAGAGGGTGTAGTTTCGTTGCTACTTTATATTCTTATTAAGGTTACAGTTTCGTAAATTGATGGTTTTCAAAATTTTGAGCATAGTTACAAATGTATTTTACATGTGGGTGTGTATATACATACATACATGAAAGTTTCATTGCAGTTACATATATTTAGACTCTGATTTTTAATACTTAAATCATGGTTGTGATCCTGGAAATTGATTTCACAACCAACGTTTCCACCATTAGTTTAAAAACACCGTCATAGGGGTGCCTGGGTGGCTTAGTCGTTAAGTGTCTGCCTTCAGCTCAGGGCGTGATCCTGGCGTTATGGGATCGAGCCCCACATCAGGCTCCTCTGCTGGAAGCCTGCCTCTTCCTCTCCCACTCCCCCTGCTTGTGCTCCCTCTCTTGCTGGCTATCTCTCTCTCTGTCAAATAAATAAATAAAATCTTTAAAAAAAAAACCAAAACACTGTCATAATACTAAGTGTTGTCCATGTTAGGGAGGCAACATGATCACTGAGACGAAGTAGTACATTGATATCCCTTTTCTTCTTAAGGTGATTTAATCTTTCTGGGCCTTTGAGAAAGTTTTATTATTACTTAAAAATATTTTTCTACTTTTGCCGAACATCTACCACCCACAATTACCAGCGTGGCTGCTCCCCCCTCCCCTTTTCGTGCTTCATTATTACACAATGAAGTGCCTTCCTGTGTTACTTAAGAACCTTTAATGTTTGTATTTTATATGCTTTAGAGGGAAAGGCAAAGGAAAAACCCCAGAAATGAAATTAATGTTTTTATTAAACTCCCTGAGGGAAAACATAATAGATTCCACAGCTTATTTGGTATAAAGTTCTAAAGTCATTGGCTAGATCATCCTCACTTTGACATTATAAATTAAGATATAGAAATGATCCTAAAGTCTAGTAATTTAGTTGAAAATAAGATCACATGGGGTGTGTGGGTGGCGCAGTTGGTTGAGTGTCTGCCTTCGGCTCAGGTCGTCATGATCCAGCCTCCTGGGATGGAGGGAGGCCCCCCACCCTCCACTCAGCAGGAAGCCTGCTTCTCCCTCTGCCTTTTCCTGCCTCTCTGACTACTTGTGCAAGCTCTCTTTGTGTCAAATAAATAAAATCGTAAAAAAAAATAAAATTACAAAAAAAACCAAATTAATTAAATGCAGTAAATTTTAGTCAAGAAAATGGCTGGCATTTTCCTGTTAGTCCTTACCTGAATCCTGTAAGGTAGGAAATAGCGTTAGCCCATTTTACACATATAAAAACTGCATCTAGAGACGTTCAGTAACACCGTGGATACAAAGTTCATAAGGACAGGTGTGAAACTTCACCTCAGACCTTAGGATGATTATAGTTACGCCTAATACGAGAATGAGTGTTTTTTATTCAGCTGTGAAAACACCATGTGAAGGTGCAGTGGGGCAAAATGATCGCTTCTTAAGAGCTAGAAATTTGACTGCTTGTATCAGTAGTGGTCTCACCTCAGATAAGTTACATTGTTTTTTTTATGGAGCTGTATGTGAAAATCCAAAAATCACCTCTCTCGTTCATATCAGAAAAGACTGTTCAGATTGCCTTGGCAAGTAAATAGGAAGCAAACATTTAAGTACCAATGCTATGCTAGGCTGGAAAGCCACTTTGCAAACTCTGATGTAGAGAGGAGGGTATCCTTTGTGGACTAGCCCAGATTCAAGTCTGTCCCACCCTAGGTAAAAGCTTTCCCCTTCCTTTGTGGTTTGTGGTCGCCAAACAGAAGACTTGAAGGAGAAAATAATTTAGGGGATCATAAACAGAAGTGGTAGTGGTGGCACTTGTTACATCCCTGTCTGAGGTTCAGTGTGTTTATAGCCCTAAGAACTTAATGTCAAGATTTCTTCCCAACAAAGATACTCTGAACCTTTTGGGGGACATAAGGACATGTTAGAGAACGAGAAATGAGACTCATTCTCAAGAGAAACAGACATGCAAGGCATTTGCATCTTCAGGAGTTCTGACTGTGAAGCCGATCCTTGCCTTGTTTTATTATAAACTGAGAATTGTAGATTTGTGTTCTATACCAGTGCTTTGCAAACTAGGTCTGGACCAGTTTTAAAATCCTTGTAATGTGTCTGACTAGCATTTAAACAAATGAAATAGACGAGATTAGGGGGAAAAATACCACTATGTATCACATAATACAAGGTTAAACATCTAGTGAAACTTTGGCATAAGTGTGTGTTTATATATGTATATATGCATGCATGTATACATACATAAATGTTATTAGATTACAATGTGAAAATATTTCTTAATGTGTGATGCGTTTTTTAAAAAGTTAGCCACAGCTCTGTACCTGTCTGCTTGTGCGGTAATTTGGGCATCTGAATTTCTCATATTTTTGTGCTTTTGGGGGGCAGAAGGTAGATGAAGGGCTTAAAGAGTTCGGGTGCAAGAGTAGAGGAGCAGCTGGTCTTTGAATCTTCAGTGATTAAGTGAAGTTGACATGGGATTTTACTCAGTGTTTTTGGGTAGTTAACCTGAATTTGTTTTGTGAGGCTTTTGCAAGCTCTTACAACCAGAGGGAGATAACGTATGTTGCATATTCATAGTTGCATGTACTGGAGTTGTCCATAGTCCAGCGAATGTAACATCAAATGACATACAATGTTAAGCTTATAGAATGCCTTTCTGATCTAAGACTAAAAGGTCTGTTTTAAATAATGTCCGCTATTTTGGCGCTGGTTAGACCAGTCATTTGAGTTTATACCTAAATGTGTAATCTGTTTATACCTAAAATGTAGGAACAATAAAAAATGAAGGGCTTTGGGATTTTGGCAGGGAGGTGGTCAGTAGGTTTTTGTTTTTATTCTTTAATATGAAATAGAGTTCAGGAAAGGTCATACGAACTAACACTAGGTGTTGTTTCAGTATAAGAAACTGAATCATAGACATTGAGTTAATGGCTTCTTTTTTCTTTGATTTCTTTCCAAGGTTTGGGCCCCATGGGATCCCTGTGACAGTGTTTCCCAAAAGGGAATATAAGGAGAAACCTGAAGCCATGCAGCTCCAATGTAATACATTCCAAGAAGGGACAGAAGTGAAGCGTGAAGTGAATGGTGCTGTTCCCGATGACCCTTCTCCCATCTCGCCTCCCAAGCCGGGCTTGGCCGAAAGCCTGTGGACTTCCAAACCACCGCCTCTCTTCCATGAAGGAGCACCTTACCCTCCCCCTTTGTTTATCAGGGACACCTATAACCAGTCAATACCTCAGCCACCGCCTCGGAAAATTAAGCGACCCAAACGAAAAATGTACAGGGAAGAACCTACTTCAATAATGAATGCTATTAAACTGCGACCCAGGCAAGTCCTGTGTGACAAATGTAAAAACAGTGTTGTTGCGGAGAAAAAGGAAATTAGAAAAGGTAGTAGTGCAAGTGACTCTTCTAAATATGAAGATAAAAAACGGAAAAACGAAAGTGTAACTACTGTGAACAAAAAACTGAAAAGTGACCATAAAGTGGATGGGAAAAACCAAAACGAAAGCCAGAGAAGAAATGCTGTGGTGAAGGTTTCCAGTATTGCTCACAGCAGAGGCAGAGTAGTCAAAGTTTCTGCTCAGGCAAATACATCAAAAGCTCAGTTAAGTACTAAAAAAGTGCTCCAGAGTAAGAACATGGATCATGCAAAGGCTCGGGAAGTGCTGAAAATGGCCAAAGAGAAGGCGCAAAAGAAGCAAAGTGAAACCTCTACATCCAAAAATGCACATTCAAAAGTCCATTTCACACGTCGCTATCAGAGTCCTAGCTCAGGTTCCCTTCCACCCCGGGTTCGTTTAAAACCACAAAGGTACAGGAATGAAGAAAATGACTCTTCTTTGAAGACAGGACTTGAGAAAATGCGGAGTGGCAAGATGGCACCCAAGCCCCAGTCTCGCTGCACCTCTACCCGCTCAGCAGGTGAGGCCCCTTCAGAAAATCAGAGTCCCTCAAAAGGCCCGGAAGAGGCCAGCAGTGAGGTTCAGGACACAAATGAAGTGCTTGTGCCTGGTGAGCAGGATGAACCACAGACACTGGGCAAAAAGGGCAGCAAAAGCAATATCTCTGTTTACATGACCCTAAATCAAAAGAAATCTGACTCTTCCAGTGCTTCAGTGTGTAGCATTGATAGCACAGATGATTTGAAATCCTCCAACTCTGAGTGTAGTTCTTCTGAAAGCTTTGATTTTCCTCCAGGCAGTATGCATGCACCTTCCACCTCCTCCACTTCCTCCTCTTCAAAGGAAGAGAAAAAGCTCAGTAATTCCTTGAAAATGAAAGTCTTTTCCAAAAACGTCTCTAAATGCGTCACACCAGATGGCAGGACCATATGTGTAGGGGACATTGTTTGGGCCAAGATCTATGGCTTCCCTTGGTGGCCAGCCCGTATTCTTACTATAACTGTGAGCCGCAAAGATAACGGCCTTTTAGTCCGACAGGAGGCCCGTATTTCATGGTTTGGGTCTCCAACAACCTCTTTTCTTGCTCTTTCGCAACTCTCCCCCTTTTTAGAAAACTTCCAGTCACGCTTTAATAAGAAGAGAAAGGGCCTGTACCGCAAGGCTATCGCAGAGGCGGCTAAGGCTGCCAAGCAGCTGACCCCTGAAGTGCGGGCTCTGTTGACACAGTTTGAAACGTGAACATGGACAGTAAGGTAGGCAAGAACCATTGGAAGGCGCCACAGATTTTCTAGTCTAGTTAGGAATAACTTCTACGAAATAGCTTGGCCAAATCGGAGAGAGGAATTGTACTCGGTGGCTGCTTTTTTATATTTATCTTATAGCCATTTTTAGACTGAGAAGCTTAAACTGAACAAGCAGTCAAATTTTGTCTTAAGGAAGTGAGATTTTAGCAGTATTTTTCAGTTTTGAAATCAAACCATCCCAAGGCATAGGAGCCATAGCCTCAACTGAAAATGAATTTTTGCAGGGACTGTTAATTGCCATTTGTACCTAGTACTGTGTGTATGTGTGTATATTTATATATGCACATGTACGTATATGTGTGTATATGCATACATACATATATATAACATATAGCCTGTCACTGTGTGACACAGGTTGCGTATTTGGGATTGCAGTAAGGGCTGGTGAGCTGGGTTGGGGGTGGGGATGGGGAATAGTGTGGATATTTAATGACTACTTGTTTTTTAATTAATGAATACGTAGCCTTTCTATGTGCACAATGGCACAGGAGTTTGATACTTAGGTGTTTGACAAATTGAAATGCTTGCTATTCAGTTGCAGGCTGGGGAAATAGCCCAGTATTTGGGGTTAAGACTTTTAAGGCTGACAAGGTTTGAATCATCACTCTTTCGTTCAGTGGGGATTTAACAAAAACTTTCAAATTTCTGGTTTGGGAGTTTAGGTAGGTTTGTCTTTGGATATGTAAATAGTTGATTGCTAAATTTGGTCAGATTTCTCCTGACTGGCTGTTCCTAAATTCTTAGGATACGTCCTGGTAAATTACACTTTGTGAATTAATTGTCATGTGTGTAATTGTTGCATTTTGGATGTACCTAATTTGATAATTTTTAAAAAAATATTTCCATTTAAGGTATCTGTTTGCAGGTCAGAAAATGAGAAAATGTAATTGTGTAATGCTCTGAAATGTAAAAAAAAAAACAAAAAAAAACTGTAAATAAAATCGACTAAATCCAAATTATTTGTGTGTGTTTCTCAAAAAGCTTTGAAAAATTTCAAGATGGTAGAAAGTTATTCTTTGTAATAGTTTATAGAGGAGATGAAAAAAATCAAACCTTTATTTTCCTATTTGTCCTATCAGAGAATATATTACCTGACCATAGATAAAATGAAGTAAGTGATTAATCCATATATTCTGAAAATGAGGTTTTACAGTGTAGAGGTCTGATATGCTTCTAGATTTGAAGCCTTCCTCCCGCCAATTTCTCATAAATGTGTAGGTTTAATTTTCCTCATTTTTAGCCTTAATATTTCATCACATGGCTCTTTGTTTTATATTTGGGTAGTAACAACCAGTCTGTCTTCTGCCTGGTCTGCCTCAGGTATCCTTGCTTTTGGGGCTAGTAACTTAGATCACTGTTTTTCTACATGGTCCATCTGTCCCTCAGATTTGACTTACTTTTCATTTTTAGCTTTTTATTGTTAGTGAAAAATAACATCTGATTGCCCATTCAGGCAAATTTATCCCAAGATTTTTCAAGTTGCTTTCACATTTTTTTGTGTCTAACTTTATCTTTTGAATTTGATAGAATATCAATTTGACACTTTTAGAAACTTGAAAATTTTAAAGAGCAACTTTCTGTGTACTTCCAAGTAATCCAGTTTGAAATGTCTTAGTTACCTATGGAATTGATAAAAAGATTAATGGAGATTAAAATCCATAATCTGACAGCTTCCTTAAAGTTACGGACTTTTATGATTTATATACTGATAACTGCAAAAGCAAGTAGAATTTCTTTTGGGGAACTCAGTCAATGCTTTTTGATTATAATAAACACACAATTGAAAATAACAGTGTTTCACTTAAGTACAACATATTCTTTCCTGCAAACAGAAACAACTATACTATTTTTTAAAAATTCTTTGATTATAACAGGTTGAAAGATGTTCACGGTGTGGTTGAGGGGTTTTAAAGAAGTACCTTAAAAGATTTTTGAGTATTCTTTCAGATTAATGAATTTGTTCAGATTATTTTTGAAAGTTTGAAATCTAAGGTTCAGAAAGATTTAAGCAAGGCAGAGCAAAAAGTCACTTAATGCAATTCCAAGGCTTCATGTAATCCAAGTGAGTTAACATAGTGTGTTTGACAGTGGACATTGCTAATAAGTCAAGTGCTTTGGCAAATGTGCTCTGGTGGCATAAACCAAATTTGATTGTTTCAGAAGCCCTGGGTGGGGGCGGGGGGGGCAGGAATAAAGTCATGATTGTTACGTACAAAAATAACATTCAGTTTTATGTAGTCCATACCACTGAGGGAAGGGTTGAAGCAAAATCACAAATGTGCATGATCTCCTATTATCATGCCAAATAATCCCTCCATTTTAAACTGGTGTATTTCATCTGGTGTTTCAGTAAGGAAAAATTGTAAAGAATTTCTTAGTCTTAAAACACGTATATTCTAAACACTAATCCTGTAGCCGCATGTTATTTTACTCAAATGGAAATTTAAAATTTTGAGTATAGTTGACGCACGATGTTAGATTAGTTTCAGGTGTACAACACGGTTCAACTTCTCTACACTATGCCAAATAGAAATTTCTTAAGCAGCTAAATTTATGGAGGAGATAGAGTTGAATTGGATAGTTCTAGCTATTTTGCTTTAAAGTGGTCAAAGGAGGCATTTACTCTTTGTATGGAGATAACCAAATGTGTGTTTTCCCCCTTGCAGAGAGAAAAGCAGGCTTAGGTCAAATAACCAGTGATCTTAAAAAAAAAAAAAAAAAGTTAAAACAAAGGATTAGCAAGGGGAGAAACCAAGTGAAAGCTGTAACAGCCAAAGATGTCTTTATTTCTAGAATGGCTCAGAAATTTAAAGCATCAGAGTATTTTTCTCTAGTTTCCCAGGATCTATTGAACAGAATGCTGACTGTTGATTTGAAAGGGATATCTTTTCAACTCAATTATAGATGTAGAACCAGACGTGAAAGAGATTAGTGAGATGGGGAAAGTACAATTCATTAGTCTGGAGCCCATCTGCATGACTTGATGTATCCTATGGGGTTTTGATAGGAAAATCTATAAATAGTGACTTTAAATTAGTACTAAGTAAAATAGACAATATAGATGTGAAGACAGACTTAGGCAATATGAAAGTGTTAACTAAAATCAAATGTACATCTTCATTAGTGGGTCCGAGTTTGTAATTTACAAAATACTGACTTGCACTGCTATTTTGACCAGGTTGTACTTAATATTGGTTATGTTGAAGGAACGATACATATTTGCATTCCTTTACGTACATATAGGATTCCTTTACATAGAATAACTGAATTGGGAATTGGAAATATAGGCGTACCTCAGAGATACTGTGGGTTTGGTTCCAGACCACCACAATAAAGTGAATATCCCAGTAAAGTGAGTCATGAATTTTTTGGTTTCCCAGTGCCTATAAAAGTTACTTATATTGCAGTCTCTGTGCAGTAGCATTGTGTCTAAAAAAACAATGTATATACCTTAATTAAAAAAGTATTTTACTGCTAAAAAATGCTAACCATCTGAGCTTTCAGTGGGTCGTAATCTTTTCCTGGTATGGAGAGTCTTGTCTTGATGTTGACGGCTGCTGGTGGATCAGGGTGGTGGTTGCTGAAGGTTGGGGTGGCTGTGGCAGTGTCTTAAAATAAGACAGTGGTGAAGTTTGCTGCATCGATTGACTCTGCCTTTCGTGAACAATTTATTTCTTTGGCATGCAATGTTGTTGGATGGCATTTACCCACAGAGGACCTTCTTTCAGAACTGGTGTCAGTCCTCTCAAACTCTGCCCTTGCTTTTTATCACCTAAGTTGATGGAATGTTCTAAATCTTTGGTTGTCGTTTCAACAATCTTCACAGCTTCTTCATCGGGAGTAGATTCCATCTCAAGAAATACTTTCTTTGCTGATCCATTAAGAAGCAGCTCTTCTTGTGTTAAAGCGTTATTGTGAGATTACGGCAATTCCGTCCCATCTTTGGGCTCCACTTCTAGTTCTCTTGCTATTTCCACCACGTCTGCAGTTACTTCCTCCACTGAAGTCTTGAACCTTTAATTTGTGTAAAAAAAGAAAAAAGGCAGTATCTGCGAAGTGTAGTAAAGTGAAGCACAATAAAACGAGATATTCCTGTACCTTAAGAAATCTAATTTGGATCCAAAATTAGATTTTTCCCTTTTACATTGTGAATTTTTCTATGGTTTGTGCTATATTGGTTCATTTTTGTTTAGTACTCCTAGCAGAGAAGGGACTAACAAAGGTTTAGAAAAGTTGACGGATATTTTGATTTGGGCAGAGTGAAGGCCTCTAATAGGGAATTTGCCAGAGAGAATGGAGACCCTATTTCTCAGTTGGGGCAAATTTAGCATTTGCCTTGAGATTGTATTAGTATGGTGGCTGCTAAGACCCATCTCTAATTGAAATGAGCTGGATACAGGCAGTTCAGAAAAGAAGAGGCTGGTACCATACCGGTTGCCAGGAGAAAATAAAACCGCTAAGCTGAATGAGTTACTTTTACCTGGTTCTGACTGAGTTAATAGGCTCTTCGTGTTCTGTATCTACTGTTTGCGTATACTTAGAGTATGCCTTCATTTAACAGAGTGCATAGAATTAAAAAAATGAAAGCTTTAGCAGTTAATATGCTCCATTGAGCTATTTTGAATAAAGGAATAGAAAGTTTAAAATCCTAGTGATATAGATGCTCTCTGTATTTTTAGTTTTCCAGGATGTCTTGGTGTATCTACCATGGGTGGTCGACACTAAGATCAGAAGAGAAACAGCTCAACTCTTTTTGTTTAATCTTCACTCAAGAGACTTAATATTTATAGACTTGGATTTTTTTTCCCCTTTCCTTGTGACTTTAGGTGGAAATTAGTTTCTTCCTGTCATATTAATAGAACACTATTTTTTTTTTTTGTATTTTAAAAAGTGTTAAGTGCCTCTAACATAAAATTTAACCGTTTTTTACAAAGTGTACAGTTCTGTGTCACTAAGTACATTCACATGTTGTGTGCCTGTCACCATCCTTCCATCTGTAATTTGGATTTTGAGAGAA
The DNA here is from genome assembly GCF_017311325.1 of Ursus maritimus. NCBI lineage: Eukaryota > Metazoa > Chordata > Mammalia > Carnivora > Ursidae > Ursus > Ursus maritimus. The sequence goes on from NW_024423897.1 coordinate 14,580,956, forward strand.
ATCTTTTAAATTTGGGCTGATACTGTTCTACAAGGTATTTGGAAATGAAGTCACAGGAGTGTTTTTCTTGATCAAGCATTGTGATGGGAACATGCACCTGGACCTCCTGGCTTCCAGGATTCCTTCGTAATCAACTTGCAGTCCTGTGTAGTGCTAATGGCGCCCCATTTTTAGAACTGTTAACTGCCTCTTGGTAAAATTTTTAGGTGAGTTAGTGTGATTGTATTTGCCTATTAAAGTCTCTTACAAGTGGGTTTTAAGTTAAAACCAGCCACTCCCAGTGACAAAAACCGTTGTTTTAGACAACTTTATGAGTATGAAAACTACTTAAATTACTTTAGTAATGGAATTAATTAGCTTCCAAAACTTAAATTATTTTTATTATTTTTTTTAAAGATTTTATTTATTCGACAGGATAGAGACAGCCAGCAAGAGAGGGAACACAAGCAGGGGGAGTGGGAGAGGAAGAAGCAGGCTCATAGCGGAGGAGCCTGATGTGGGGCTCGATCCTGTAACACCGGGATCACGCCCTGAGCCGAAGGCAGACGCTTAACCGCTGTGCCACCCAGGCGCCCCCAAAACTTAAATTATTTACACACTATCATACTTTTTGCCATATTTTCAAATTTGTGTATTGTTACTCTTTTACTTTTTATGTCAGTATAGTTAGCGGAAAACAAATAGTCTTTGACATACATACTATTAAAATTCTAAGGTTATCTTGTGTACCACACTGTGGTAGGAAATACTAAATTAATTTTATTTTAAAGATTTTATTCATTTGAGAGCACACACAGTGAGAGGGAGAAGCCAACACCACCCCCACCCCCACCCCCGCCCCGGGCAGAGAGCCGAATTTGGGGCTCGAGCCCAGGACCCTGAAACCGTGACCTGAGCCCAAGGCAGATGGCCAGCCAACCGAGCCACCCAGGCGTCCCTAAATTAATAAAAAAAAAACCCAAATAAAAACTTAGAGCACAAGTGGGAAGGGCAGAGAGAGAGGAGAGAGAATCTCAAGCAGACTCCATGCTGAGTGCAGAGCCCAACTTGGGGCTTGATTTCATGACCCTGAGATCACAACCTGAGCTGAAACCAAGTCAGAACCTTAACCGACTGTGCCACATAGGTGCGCACCTTAAATCATTTTTATATCATGTCTTTAAATCCATCTTGGGGTGGATTGAGTCAAATTTTAATGCATCTAATCTCTGGGAAAAAAGTAATTGCTGAACTTGAATTTTTCTTACAGATTCCTGTTACTCTGGCACAAATTAAGATTGGTTGTGGGAAGGTGTAAAGGAAAAGAAACGTAGACTCAAAAACTTAAAGGATTTATCAAAATGTCGAATTTCTGAGTCAAATTCCGATTTTTCCACTGAATAAATTAGATGGCTTGTGATATATGTTGTCTAACTTATGGGCCTTTTCCTATTGGACACTTTTATTTGTGCAACAATTTTTTAAAACTTTGATGTTGAAAAAGATGTTAAAAAACCTGGTCTTAAAACTTGGTTTATTTATTTATTTTTTAAGATTCATTTATTTTTTTGTCGGAGCACACGTTTGCAAGCACAAGCAGGGGGAGCTGCAGGCAGAGGGAGGAGCAGACTCCCCACTGAGCACGGAGCCTTGATGCGGGGCTCCATCCCGGGACTTTGGGATCGTGACCTGAGCTGAAGGGAGACGCTTAACCGACTGAGCCACACAGGTGTCCCTTAAAACTTGGTTTAAATGTGAATTACAATTTTCTTCAAATTCCTGATAGTTTTATAAGACCTCATTAAAAGTAAGTTGAAAACATAGCCATAATTTAAATATGGAATCTTCCTTGTATCGTAAGAATATGACAGGTAGCTTCTTTTTATTGACTTAGAAATCTAAGTCTTAACCAGAAATTATGATTTAAAGCATGTAAGTTTTTCTATCCTAGTGCCTCTATCTAGAAGGAAAACCACATATGCTAAAGCTGTTACTGTCACGCTTTTCCCCTTTTCATTTAAACTAAAAACTTGTAATTATAAGGTACATGAAGTTTTAGCAAAGGCATTTTAAAAAGAAATTTGTAAGATAACTTTGTAACTCTCAGTGTCCCTCATTAGTTCTTTCCAGCACAAAGATTCACTTAAAAGTTATTGAAAAAGGGGGCTCCTGGGTGGCTCAGTCAGTTAAGTGTCTGCCTTTAGCTCAGGTCATGATCTCGGGGTCCTGGGATCAAGCCCTGCCTTGGTCTCCCTGCTCAGCAGGGAGTCTGCTTCTCGCTCTCCCTCTGTCGCTCCCCCTGTTTGTACTCTCTGCTTGTCAAATAAATAAAATCTTTAAAAAGTTATCGAAAAAGCCTAGAAGGGATATAATTTTAACCCAGTAAAACAGTTTTTTTGCTTGCCTGGGGAGAATGTTTTTGGAGGAATGTCACGGTTCTCCTGTTGAGTGTAAAATAATAGAAATGGATACTTACGGGTATATAAGTTGCAAGTGACCAGTAGTGCTCCATACCAGACTTTTGTTGAGCAAAGAATCATGTTTTTTAAAGATTTTATTTTTAAGTAGTCTCCATACCCAGCATGGGGCTCAAACTCACAACCCTGAGATCAAGAGTTACACACTTCACCAACTGAGCCAGCTAGGCACCCTAAGCAAAGAATTCTTTCTCACTTTTCAGGCACATGGTTGAAAGTACAGGGTCTTGAGCCAGATTTCGTCCTAGATTCAAAGGAAGACTTGGATCTGCCTCTTACAAGCTAACTGTGTGATCTCGGGTTACCTCAATGTCGTCCTCTGATAAAGGGAGAGTAATAGTACCTCATAAGGTAATTGTGAGAACTTAAATATTTAAAGCAGTACAGTGCCTAGCATAAGACGTAGAGAAATAACTTGCTACCGTTGCCACAACCACCACTTTCTGTGTATGACATAGGAATTTCATCCTGGTAGCTTTTGAAATTATCTTTGTGCAGCATATACTCATTATGAATGAAAAGTGTTAAAATGTATTCTTATCTGAGATTACAATAATCATAGTATGGTTGTCCATAAATATCTAGAAGAAGGCATGAACTATATCCAGCAGGCATTTGTGGAGGGCACTGGGTTGGAGGTCATGGGGATTATAGTGAAGGGAGAACTGCATTCACCTTCTATTTCAACTCTTGCCTCATTCATTTATGTATTCATAAACTCCAGTCTATTCCTCTCCTGTTTCTACTCTCCCTTATGCCAAGCACAGGGCCTGACAAAGGAGAAATGATGTCTGCCTGTGAATGAATGAGGAAGAGTAACTCTGGTTCAGACAGTTACGTACTAACGACCAGTTGCCATCCCAGAAGCCTGGCACATCCCAGATCCTTTGAAAGAGGCGTGAGAAATAATTGTGCTGGTGGGGTTTGGTGGAGTAGCGGTCCTCTTAGGAGAGCTGTACAAAGGTATTAGACCACAAAGCTATGCCTGTCAGCATTTAAGTTGCATAAATGAGCTGATTTGCAGAAATGCTGCATTCCCTTGGGACGCTGGTGTTATGTAATATTTTTTTGCCTAGTGGTGAAAAAAATGGGTATTAATTTGAACATTCCTTTTTATTTTTTATTGCTACTGGTATAATTGAGTAGATTGTTTCCACTTTTTAGGAGGGAAATACACATTCTAAGGCCTTGGTCTTTGTCATGGCCATATTTTCTAGAAGGTAGTCCTCTTTACCCTTTGCTCATTTTTGGTGCTGTTGACAACCTGTCAACACCTGCAGTTTAGCTTTAATCAAGGAATCTGGCTGGGAGGGACATCTTGGGGTAGGCTGGGAAAAACTATTAAAACCTTATTAGAAAAATAGCACCAAGGCTAGAAAACCAGAATGAGAAATGAGGCACTGTGCTTTTCCCTGTTTGTTCATGTTGCATGATACTACAGTGTAATAAGGGAAAACTTAACTCTTTAGTTTTTAATGCTGAACTTTTCTCTTAAAAGCATAACCTCCTTTCTTTTTTATGATATTTATTTATAAAGATTTTTATTCATTTGAGAGCAAGAGCGAGCGAGCAGGCACAAGTGGGGTGAGGGAGGGAGAAGCAGACTCCCTGCTCAGCAGGGAGCCTGATGTGGGGGCTCGATCCCAGGACCCTGGGATCATGACCTGAGCTGAAGGCAGACACTTAACTGACTGAGCCCCCCAGGCGCCCCCCAAGAAGAGATTTAGAATGATTGTTGGAACTTAACAAGTTTTACTTACTGAGGGAGAGGTTCAAAGTTAACTTGGTCCGTGTACTCGGGTTACTTTTTTCTTCTGTGATGGCTGTTGGATCACAGTTAATAGTACATTTAAGTACATAAGATATACTTACATAGTATGTGTGTTTTCCCATGAACAAAAGGGTGAATAAATAACCTTATTAAATCTCAGTTAAGAAAATTGTTCTCCTTTGAGTTAAAATTCAGAAGTAATTATTTTTATAGATAATGGGTATGAGATTTCTCCTCCTCAATGTCAGAAAAGCCTTTCTAAAAAGTTTTGACTATACGTTACTGTTTCTGATGTACCATAGTATTCTAAAAATAATTATTTTGTTATAAGGACTGAAAATCCTCTAAATCGATGATCCCAGAGTTTGATGTGATGAATTGTTAAAATAGAGGAATAAGAATACAAGCAAGTATGTTAAAAATAAGGCTTAAAACAGCAGTCCTTCATTTGAAATTATTCTTTGTATTTGAAGTCTCTGTTCTGAAAGCCCAAGTGAGAAAGCTATCTTGTCAGACTTATTTCAAGCAGGTACTAACTCACACAGGAAGGTCAGGTCCTGAGTAGTGTGCAAAGAAGAGAGGGACTCAGGTACCAGTTTTTGTCATTCTGCAAAATAGGGTCTTTGAGCTCCCTGATGAAGTAGCATGGACAAGGATGACAACTTCAGCCCTCGCTGTATACTGAGAGGACCAGGACTACTCCAACCCTAGCTTAGTGGTAGGCTACAAGAAATTTTTTAGCTGGAACCTCACGTGGGAGTTAGCATCTTAGTGTGGGCGCCCCGAGGCGTGTTGCTGCTGAACTGACTTGTGCCGGAGAGTGCCCTCTCCTGGCCAACGCTGGTGTGTCCACACCTCAAGTCTGTTCTTTCCGTACCCAAACTTCACTTCCTGTGAAGTCAGCGAGTTATCTAGAATACATTCATTATGAAAATTCAACTGAATTTTGGTCTTATTTTAAAATTTTTTTGTAAAATGGATTTAAAAGAACTCAAATGACTGCTCTACTTTTGTTAACTTGGTTTTTTCTACCATAGGTCTCCACAAATGGCAGCTATTACATCAGACAGTGACGAGTCCTGCTGCTCCCTTACAGTGTCTGACAGACCACTGTGGATTCAGACTGGGAGCATTGAAGTTAACAGTGAGACGGGCAGGTCTGTCTGTGTTAAGCCCTGCCACAAAGTGAAGAGGGCATCATGTCATCACTTAATCATTCTGAAGTAGATTAGGCTAGACCTGAAAGAATTCATTAGTTCTTTTTCTGTAGTTTTCATTGACCTTGGTAGCTGGGTGTACCTCACGTAGGTGACAGTTTTAATGAGTGAAAATAACTTTCAATTGTGCTAAAAAAGTAGCGCTAGCCTCCTGTGAGCTTCTGTGAAATGAGAGTTTGTCCTAGGGTGTTAAAAGTTGGGTATCAGATTGTAGAATTATGTCAGATAGCGACTGAGTCTCTGTGGGAAGTCAAATAGTGGATTTATCTTTTCACTGTCTCAGTCTTTGTCACTTTTATATCCACTTCTTAGTCATTCTTAATGTGTATATATGAGTATATTTCCATATATCAGCACACACAGACACACACACACATTAGTGAATTAACCTCAGAACCATTGTCATTTACATAAGGAAAGTCAAAACCTCAGAGGGGCCGTGATCTTTTTCTTTAAGTACATTTATTGAGACCTCTTTGGATAGCACCTTAAAGGCTTATTTTGGGCTCTTACACAGCTGGAAAGGTTTAAGGATTTCTGTTGTGCTGCTTTTGAACTTACGATCTCTTTTTGCTTCCTTGAATTAAGGCTATTTAACCTTGTGGTGTTTGTGGCTAGTGAAGAGCCACGATTAGTCTGTGGCATTGCACAGGAGCTGTCATTTGCAAGCTGGGTCAGAATGGCACAGTTGGGATCAGAGATTGAGGCTGGGAGATCCTGGACTGAGCTGTACTGTAGGGATGGTAGCTACCCTTATGGCGATTTCTTGAGGGAATGGTGTTTGTTCTCTGCACCTCTCAGGAATGAGTACTAAGACCTGCTTCAACCCTGGGCTTTCTTGTCTACTTGAATGGGCCTCACTAAGGTTGAAGGCAAATACTGAGTCATAAATAGAAGGAAATGGAATTGTGCATGGGAGTGGATATTTACCTTTTTATTTCCTCTTTCAGTTTACTTCCAAAGTTGTGTGTGGGTTTAAAGAGTATTACTAGTTTTAAAAAATAAACATTTCTTAGCTCAATGTCAAATTTAAAGGTTTTAATCATTCTATTTCTTTAGAAGCAAAGACTGTTCATCTTCTATTCTGACGTGTGTGGTATTTATGGCTAGAAGCCACTGTTCATTGCTAGAGAAAAACATGATAGAATGTCCTGTTACTGTGTTTCATAGGCCTCGATCCAGTAAGTCAGGGAGGCAACCCAGGAAGCTAACAGAAGATCAAGAGTTCCAGCAAGAATGGCAAAGGCTCCTACTTTGAAATGTTCGGAAGCTGAATATTGGGAAGGATGGGGGTGGTTTTTCTTTTCCCTTTTTGCATTCTGTGTTTGTTCTGTCAGTTATTATTCTGCTAAACACACCACAGATCTTTGGTTTAAAAATACATTTGACAAATAAAAAAATCATTATTCTCTCCACGATCACTTCCTTTGGAATTTAAGCTCTCACTGGTAGTCTGCCGGGTCTGAGAGGCATTAACGAAGGATGATAAAGGATTGCAGTGGGGTTCTTACCACTTGGTATTGAAAGGAAGTCGATAATGTTGGGCAGAAATTCTGGTCATGCTATTTGGAAGTAATTTTTATAAGCCTCGACCTCTCTCAATGTTTTGCTCAGTCTTGCTTCTTCTTGGAGGTATGGTAAAGAGAGCCTCTGCTCATGATCCGGTGTGCTGGTGTAATATGGGACACTGGTCAGTTTAGTGTACAGAAGTTGTCTTCGAGTAGCAGCATGGCGCTCTGGATGCCTTCTGATGTGCTGTCCCCCCACCCCCCTTGTTTGCGTGTGCACATGCGCAGACAGTACGGTCTGCAGCTGACCCGCACTGAGCTTGGTGTCGTCTAGGAATCTGCCTCAGTCCGTAGGCTGCCCGTGCTAGGAAGGCCGCGGGCGCTTCAGAGCCGTCCAGGGCAGTGGTGCCGACTTCCGAAGGCTAACGTGATACCGGTGAAGTGGCAGCATAGAGAACGAAGCTAAACGCCCTCCACCCCCCGCCCCCCCATCAGGCAGATCTTCATCAAGTGTTTTTAAAAATCTGCTCAAGTGCAGACCGACTCTGTGAAGGTGACAACAGTTTTGTGTGGGAAGTTGGCCAGACGTACTTCGGAAATCACACGAACGCTTCTGCTGGTTTAGAGTGGAAGTAAATTGTTTTTTCAAATATCGGTTTTAAGTTTAGCTGATTAAAAAGAGACAAGTGTGATCCCATACTCTACGTAGGGCTGACTTTAAACAACGAGGACATCATTTTTCTCCTGTTTACTTGTGCTTAACTACATTTTCTTCCTTTTCTTTACTGTATTTCAGCACAAAGACATTAGCAGGCTGCTGGTTTCATGGACCCGTCCCACAGTGACACCACACCAGAGCATCAGGACTGAATGACATTGGAGACTCAGATTTTTAAAGCTGCACTAAGAAGTAAATGTTAAGGCAGTGGTTACAACCGACAGGGCACTTGCAAAGTGTGCTATATTAAACTGAAGAAAAGGTATTAGGGGAGTGTTTTATAAAAAATAAACTATTGCAATAAGTTATGCATGAGAGGAGGAAAAAAGTGATACGAAACACGCAAAGAACTCACTTGAATTTTATGTATGAAGAATCACTGACCGTAACTTTTTCTGAATGTGAAGTTCTTTTCAGTACAGTTTGGACAGGCCTAAAAGGCATGGGATGATGACAGAGATGCTGAATTATTTTTTAAACTAAAACTTTGTGCTTTCTCCAAGGTTTTGTTCATCAGTTCAGATATGAGCAAAGGCATTTCTAAGATGGCTCTCCTGTGACACAGCAAGAGTCACAGCTGCCCAGGCGAGGCCAAGGTCTCCTTCAGGCTTCCAGTGGAAACAAGAGAAAAGGTTCTCTAACATCCTCTAAAAAGGATGGTAAAGTGCCCCACCCCACCCCGAAAAGAGAATTTGGATCTTTTCTTTCTTCAATAAAACAGGGCTGTATTATCTTGAATATACGTTTGCTTGTTAGAACATATTAAGATGTATTTATTTGCCACCAGTATTTAACATTTTGTGCACATTTTCATAACTGCATTCTTACCTTTTAAATTCTGACTCAAAGTGGATAGGCTAGTGTTGACCTTAGAGTGAAAATGTATACTCTAAGAGCTAGTTCTTAATTCTCCTGAGGTGGAAAGGCTTTTTCCCTGAATTTTGGTGTGGACCTCTCTCACGGAGAGCCCCTCCTTCTAAGTGCAGGATATTCTCCCAGGTGTCAGGTGGGACTTGACCCTGGGAACAAGCAGTAGGAACAGACCCATAAAGAGCTCTCATGCATGGAACATGAATTCTTATTAATGGAGACCATTATGTCTTTCTTGTCTTTGGAAAATACATATTATGAAAAACCTTAACTTTTTAATGAATGGAGAAAACTTTCATGAGAAAACCAGATGGACCTATTAGTACTACATTTTTAAGGCATTTTATATTTGATGGTGCCGTACTTTTAATAATAAAACTGAAGTTTTTTAGTGGCAATACGGATTTATTTTTTAAACCAGAAAGATAATCCATATTGATTACTTAATACAAAAAAGGGGAAAAAATGCCAAAAAATTAAACACAAAATTCATTTGAAGCAACATAACAGATAACTGAGCATTTGCCTCAGGTGTTCAAACTTTCCATAATCTTACTGTATGGGTTTGGGATTTCTTAATAACCCCACGTTCAGGATTAAGAAAAGGTTCTGAGTGAGAGCTGGAGAACATTTGATGTACCTGACTAGGACTTGTTTTACAACTCAAGAAGAAAAGGAAGACAGTCTTCTAGTGAGCTTAATACAAATTCTAATTACAAGGCAAGTAATGAAAAGTTTGGAGCACATTCTAAAGTCTTTGGAAATCTTCAGGAAGTCATACACATTTGATCAAATCTGAAAAAGTCAGCTCAGGAACTGGAGCAGCAGGGAGCTCTAAAGATTATGTGTACCTCCATGGCCCCCTCGTCTTCACGGCCCTAGGGCTTAGGCTGGGGTCCATCTTGTTCTTTCTGAGATTGAACACCAGCAGTACCTTCAGGCTCACTTCAGGAACCAGATAACTCCATGCCATGGCGGACTTTACAATAATGAAGCTTTAGAATTCTTTGCGCAGAGTGATGGAAATGACCAAGAAATAATACAAAGGCAAAACCTGATCTCTCCCAATTCTTTTAAGTATCCGAATATTTCTCCTCATGACAAAATTCTCAAAGGTGTTTTGTTATAAACCACGTTTTCATTTTTTAATAAATGAAATTTGGTGGTATTTACAATCTAGACATACCATGTTGCTATTTCACTTTTCATTGCTTTAGTTGCTTAATATTTAAGCTTTGCTTCATGCTACCTTTGTCTGTATTTCGAATCTTCACAAGCCTATTTCATTTTGTAGACTTGAATGACAAAAGTTGTTTCTCATCTAAAGTATGCTAAGACTTAAATGTTAAAGAATGTTGTGTAACATTTATCCAATAAAGTCTTGATTTTTTAAAATTTAGTTATTTAAAAACTTCTGTTTACTTTTTAGGAGTTAGGTTTTAAAGGTTATTATTTTTTAACTATTAAGATTCAACCACCAGTTCTTTAGGGAGCTGTTTTAAGTAACACTGCTTCCTTAGGAGAACAGCGTGTTTTTATTTAATCATTGGGAGGTTTTTATGGAACCCTCTACGATCAAGGAACAGAGGATTCTATCCACAAACATGACTGTTCTTTTCCGATGGAAACAGATATGCTACCCTTCAGAGCTGGATGTAATTGAGCAAACATCTGCTCGTAGGTTTGTTTTTTTTTTTTAAGATTTTATTTATTATTTATGTGACAGACAGCCAGCAAGAGAGGGAACAGAGCAGGGAAGTGGGAGAGGAAGAAGCAGGCTCCCAGCAGAGAGGCCCGGTGTGGGGCTCGATCCCAGAACGCTGGGATCACGCCCTGAGCCGAACGCAGACGCTTAACGACTGCGCCACCCAGGAGCCCCTGCTTGTAGGTTTGTTTTAATTTTAAGAAGTCCTGCCCTTATGGATGCATGGTTGCTGCTTTAAAAGCCCAGCATGTCTGATGTGTTTGACCAGAAACACTCCGTTGTCAGGAAAAATACACTCCCGATCATGTTACATACATGTGTCGCTATGTTTATAGGCACACCTAACAGGAGAGGGGCTGACTGATGAGACGCAGGGCTACAACTTAGGATCTTTCTGGTGCTGTATTTGTGTAAGGAAATCTGAGTTTGGATTCATGCCCTGAAATCGTGTACGGAATGTACCAGTACCTTCCTGGGCAGGCTGCGTATGTCACTGCAAACATGCACTGTGGTAAAAAGTAAGCTGTTTTCCTGCTTTTACACCTGACAACTCATTTCTCTTCTCTCAAGTAATGATTCTGATTCTTCCCTCAGTGCTTTGAATAGAGCGCACTGTGTATCTTCAAGCGCACCCTTCTCTAGTGATGAACACCACAATGAAATTTCATGGCCAACAACTCCTTTGCTCTGATACCAAGAAGGTAATGAACCTGGAATGAAAGAATACACCTCAGGAGTACTGTGCCAGAGGAAGAAAGAGCTGGCCAAACCCAGTGGCTAGGTCACCACACTTCTACGATTAGCCCTTTCCTGATTTCCCTGTGAGACACATTTATGGAAGCAACCTTCTAACAAAAGGAGGCCAAGTGAGCTGGTGATAGTAAGAGGAGGCTGCTTCTATACAAATGACCCCCTTTAATCTACATAGATTATAATCTAAATTCTATCAGTTACCTTCCCGACACAGTCATACAGCTGCCCTGGCCCAAGACAGGGAAGGCACGGAAGTTTTTCCCTTGAGTGAAACAGTCTATAATCTTACGTATCTGAATGCTGTCTAAGCTCGCTCAGTGCCTAACTCCCGTGGATCCTGAGTGGACAGCTCAGACCTGTGATCCAAAGAAGGTGGACTGTATCAGCAGTGTGAAGTACCTCGAGGTAAAGGAGTGCCTGCGGTGTCACTGTTCAGAGAAGCACAGCCAGGGGCTTCAGGAAGACACAAAGCAGCCCTGGAGAAGACCGGGCTGGAGGGGGTCCTTCACACGTTTAAATGCAGCTTCTCTAACACCGGTAGAAAAGAAGGCAGGCTGGAAATGCTTTGGCAGCACAAGCTGAAGCTCTCTTGGTCTCTGATGCCAACCCTGCCAATGGCAGGGTCTAATCCGTGTCAGAGCCCCGGGAAATTATCCGACTGTTCCTCCCAGTGAACTTCATGAAGCAAAGTGGCAAACGGCGTGTTCTATTTGGGGTAGTCAAACTATCCCTACAAAACTGTGTACTCGAGACCAACCACCAGAGACCATCCACCAAAGCCAACATTCTTTGAAATGTAAACTGTTCTCCCCATTTCACTCCATTCCCTGGCTTCCCATTCCTGGCCTCTGTCTTGTCTGTTTGAAGACTTGACCATTTGTGGATTTCAGACTTGCCACATTTGGGGAGTCGGAAGGCACTTGGGTGTTCAGGGTTATCAGACGGTGTGAGGCGGCTGCCTGCCAAGTCCAGTGGAGTGCCTGAGGTAGAATTCCTACCTGGGTGAGCTGTATTCTCGGCAAGCTAGAGTTCCAGGAGCTGGGACTGAATCATGGCCCTAAATTATTAGCTGTGGGCTTCCCTGGCAGTGGGAGAGCAGGCCACGCCATGCTTTAGCTAAGTGGGAAATGTGAGCTTCCAAATTTCCCCTTGAGTGAAAGGAAAAAGGTAAAGCATATTTCTAGTTCTGGCTGATAGAACTTAACTCCTGCATGATGGAGCTTATTCCTAGTTTGCAGACCTCAGAAGATCGGAAAATTAGAAGATGGCAATATTCTTATTACAGAGTATTCCAAACGTGTAAAGGCAGACTGGTCACTAACAAACCCCGTGTGTCCACCCCTAGCTTCACCAATTACCAGCTTGCAGCCAGGAGGACTGAAATGTTTAGTGCTTTGAAATCCGAGGCCATCCTCATAAATTCATGTTACTGGTTTCTCTGATTGCTCCTTGAAGGGTTTGAAGCAACTATTCTGAGGCTCTAGGGTGATTTGAGCCCCACCTCTTGGGCTGGCTGGTAGCAAGTAATCCATGTCTCATTATCAGGAGCATGAATAGGCTTGGTCTAGTATGGACTCAGGGCAGCTCTTCACAGACAGAAGGAAGCAACTGCAAATTATCACCTCATTTTTCTGCGCCGTTCCCTGAAGGCACAGATTTCCTAGCCACTTCTGACACACTGTGCATCTACTTCCTCCTCTAAAGGAATGAAGGTGCTAGAAGGACTAGGCTTGTTACTACCACAGTCAGAGAGGGCAGGCTGAAGAGGGGAGGACGCATCTCACTGAAATTGCTCCAGGATTTTACTAGGGTTGAGGGGTATGTATCAAGCACACAGTGCACACCGATAGAAGTATTAGAGGAAGAGCTCAAGGCCTGAAGAAATAAGGGAGGGATGAGGTGAAAGGCTCCTGTGATCACAGCAACAGGAACAGAACAGCAGGGCTGGCAGTGACCCCTGGGCTGCAGGCCCACAGGCTGCACCCAGAACACTGAGCTCCCGTGGCTCCATGCTGCCTTTTAGGCCAAGAGTGAGCTTAAGGAAAAGCTCAGATAACAGAGGAAGAGGGACAGAGGCTTAAGTCGCGGATTTTTCCTGTCCTAGGCAGTTTCTCAGATTGGCACTCTGGTCTTCGACGGTTAGTGGACCCTTCCCTTTAAAGATCTTTCTTAAGGAGATTAAAGCAGCCATGCACTTGCACAGCTGTTCCCTTCCTCCTCGATCTCCTATCAATGGCTTCCCCTTTGACACTCCAACTTCGGCTAAACCAGTTGTAAAAGAGGATTTGCAGGTCTGGTTAGCTCTTAGGATCAGACAGACCACCCTTGCAAATACGTCTTCCAGTCACGTTTGCATTTAGTACCTGCTGCCGGCTTCCCACCCCACGAGAGTCTATTCAGACAGTAAAATGCCTCCAAAAGTCCTCTGTCTGGTCTTCCCAAATCAGCCTGAATGCCAGCATGAGAGCCGTGTGAAACGTAATTCAGCAATAGTCTTAGAGGCCAGCTCAGAAACAATCACCAAGCCCAATAATATTTCCAAAAGCAGTTCCCTACCCTCAACGACACAAAATGTTGCAGGAAATAGGACTTTTGTCACTTACAGACCAAACATGCATGCCTTTGACTATACCTGAGTAACTCTGAAGCTCCAATGTGTGAGATCTTGTCATTTTACTGAAGCTCGAATGTAGGCCCAGTGCCACGAAGTTCAGGTCATTAGCCAGTAGGCTCGGCCACTCCCCAGCCGCCACATCTCAGCATGGTGTGGCGAGCACAATATTCCTACGAGGACAATAACTGGTAGTAAGATACGGCATTCTGGGGGGGCGGGACAAGGAGCAAAAGGATACGGGGGAAGAACCCAGGGGCAGCGCTTATGATGGAAGGCAAACCTATTTGGAAGGTAGATTTCTTAGAAAAAGAAGGGGATCTTCAGAGTAGAATTTAACCAGAATTCAGATCCATGATGTGAGGAAAAGGACCTAATCCGTGGTGTACTCCCCATAAAGAAAAGCACCGGATGAGCAGAACTTTGTTGCAGAAATAGTCCCAGTTTCCCGGGCGAACCTTCTGCGGGAGGCTCCAGTGAATGGAAGTCACTCATGTGAAAGTTGGCGGGGTGCTTAAGACACAGTGTGCAGCTACAGAGAACCCAAGATTCAGTGGAAATGCGATCTGGGAGAAGGCAGAGAGGCAGAAACAAGAGGACAAGGTGGGGACTTCTGAAAGTCTAAGACAAATCCTTGCAGGTATCTTAAGATGCAGAAATGAGAGAATTTAAAGACCCGGAGGCATAGGCTTACGAGCCAGGCTGAGCTCTGCGTCTGGGGGCATTCTACATGGCGGCACATGATGGGCTCGACTGGTTTGCAGTGATTCTCTTTACAAAGTGTCCAAGCTTCATGTGTACCCGTCCTGCATTCACTGTTGAGAGATCCTAGCTGAGCCCTCTATATAGTTAGCCAGAACTTCACACGACCCAAATAAAAACTACTGGAGAAACTTAACTGGGACCATAAACTGCAGGGTGTTGAGGCCATTTGGGCAATACACAGGGAAGCCCAGATCAATCCACTGATCTTGACTAGGTGAAACCAAGCTGTTGTCTTTCACGGTCTCCCACGTTCTTTGGAAGGTGAAAAATAGCACATAAACCTTCTAAGCTGACATTTGAATCACTTGCTGGGTCTTAAATTTTTGAGGAAAATGACTAGTTTCTACTTACCTTGAGATAACAGGTAATGGTTAGCAAAGGAGACATTTTAAAAACCAGGGACTGATCAAAGGGTACCGAATCTGGAGAATTCTGGATAGAGATGGTTATTCACACTGAGAACACGTAGAATGCCTTGGATACCAATTTACTAGGTTTCTGGTAGAGGAGTAGGTGTTGGTGCTATTAAGAAAATAAATACGGCCCTTACCTTCTAGGAGCTCATGGAGGCAGACAGGGGACAGTAGATCATAGTAATTAAATAAAATGTGTCTTATAGTCTTCAAGGAAATTCTAGGAGGAGATCCAAAATTATTCTGATCCATTGCAATATTGTTGGAATAAGAACATATACAACATCAAACATTTCTATTCTATTCCATTCATTCTACTGTCAAACATTTTCAAAAGGTTTGACTATTTTTTCCAGATTTGTAAGTAGAAAAATAACTATGGTTGATTAAAAAAAAAACAAAACTAAAACAACAGTCTGTGTGTTAAGAAAATTCACATCTAGTTGGATTCCCTTCCTTTCCTTGGCAGATGCATTACTTGGCCCACCATGAGATTTCAGTGTGGTGGAGATGGAGGTCGTGGTGGAGACGGAGGAGGAGGGAGAGGACGAGGGGGAAGGCCTGAGAAGCAACACCCGCAGAGCCCGCAGCAAGGGTGGCGTGTTAAGGCGGGCTGTACGGAGGCAAACACGGATCTCCCCACTCCCTGGATGGTCAGAGAGGTGCTCAGGCAGCTCAGCCCTGGCCTTGGCCGAGTTTCAGTATTAAGCTCAAAAGTCAAAGTGTGACAAAGTGGCTCTCAAAATGTGGTCTGAGGGGCGCCTGGCTGGCTCAGTCGGTAGAGCGTGGCACTCTTGATCTTGAGGTCCAGAGTTCAAGGCCCACGTTGGTGTAGAGCTCACATGAAGAAAACGAACAAGTAGTGAGGCTTCTCAGGAGTTCCTGAGGCCCCTTCGGGTCTCCAGAGGGTCAACAATACTACGGAGCGGCGGGACAAGGAGCAAAAGATGTCCTGCTGTCACATATATGCACGGTGCAGGATTTTCCAGACTCCAGGACGTGATACTGTGACGACCTGAATGCAGGAGCAGATCTGAGAATCTTGCTCTATTCTATGAAGACACATGAAAGGGATTTGCAAAAATGTAGGATGATGTCTTGAGATGTTTTTGTTTTGGGAGATATTTTTCTAAAGATATTATTTATACTAACAGGAAATGTATTTGTTATTTTTAAAGGAATTACCTAAATATTTAAGAGAATTTTCTCAGTTTTAATTTCTCATGTGGTCGACATCAGTGGATATAATCCACGTAAGCCAAAACACTCTCTAGACTTCCCTGAGCACGAGGGTCCCAAGGTGAGAAGAGCTGGGAGCCGCCGCCCCAGCACCGCCCGCTGCGCGGACACACTCACCACCGAGGCTCCGGTACAACTTCTGTGATGTCACACACACACTTTTTCGGGAATATCAGATGCCAGATTTACCATAAAGATAGCAAAGCAAAAGTAACCACACTCCTTCTCCCTCTCCTTTTCTCCTTGTTAATTCCATGAAGAATTTCATTTCACAATCTGGAAGACAGGCTCAGTGTATCAGTTTGGACTGCGCATCGTTCTGCTACCTACCGACACTCTTGAAGCGTCTTCGAGGAGCGGATCAAAGCAGCGGCGCATCCTTCCTACTGGGAGGGGGCCTACTGCAACGTTACTCACACAACGAGACGTGCGCCTCCTTTCTAAGATGAAACCTGCGTGTCACTGCCTTTGACACTCAAACCAGAGCAACCAGAAGCTTTTCACCAGCAATGGTCGATGACTAGGAAACAAATCCCTAAGCCTACCTTTGAAACTTCTGGGTTCATGTAGCCTAAAAGATGATGGTTTGTTCTGGGATTTACATCCCACCATATCTGAAGGAGGCTATTTTAAGTTGAAACTGTTAAGACTGATGCCTGGGCAAAAACACTCATTCCATAACGATCCGCACAAACCTGAAGAGGCCCCAGACAGTTTGTGAGGTGGAGCTCCTGGCTCCCAGCACGTGGCACAACGGTCGCTTCTGCAGGACCATCTTCCAGGCGGCGACTAAGACTTTGGGCAGATTCGTGGGCTCCAGTAACATTTGGCAACACTGCTCCCGAAGCCAGAGCCTTCTGCTTTAGCTGTCGTTATGGGGACAAAATTCACAAGCCAGCTCAGACTGTTACAGAAGCGTTTATTTACCACAGAGGAAACCAGGAGACCCGCAGCCTGGGCAGTGTGAGTAATCAGGGAGAGGGGACAGCAGGCGGGAACCCCAGGAATCATGTTTGGGTAGTCTCTGACCGGCAGGTCCGCTCAGGCCGGGAGACACTGGCTGGGCTCGTGGGTATAGCTCAGGGAGGTCAGCTTTGACAAGCAGGCTTCGTCCCCGACAAAGCAAACGACAGCCAGAACCAAGGGCAACAGCTGCACGGACACCACCTTAAAATGGGAACCAAATTAGGCTTATGACATCAGAAGTGCATTTCACCCTGATCATAAAACAAGAGGGGAAGGGGAGCACTGGGCCCTAGTGGATAGCCTGTCTCTGAGATAAAATGCTTTTAAAAGTTAAATATTGGCAGGGCCTTCCCCCTTGCTAATAGCAAGCAGCACACAATCTCCAAGCCAGCTTTACAAGCTACTGTTAACTTTGTTATCTGTTATTATTTGGATTTTGAACAAAATTGATGGAGTAGGAACCAGTAGAGGAATCCTGTTTGATCTGGAAATTTTCAGTGGAGAGCCCAAAAGGTCGAAGAACCAAGTTCCCAAGATCTTTCAGTTTACCTGCAATGTAAAAGGGAAAATTCAGATAAATACGGGGAGTAAACAGAAGCAGGAAGACCCCCACTGATCCTGCCTTACTATCGGATTACAAAATATAAAGAGCATCTCTCTGCAGTTAAAGAAATTCCTGCTTTAAAAACTATGAAACCGTTAGTGCCCTCGGCAATGTGGTCACTTCAGGGCCACCCACCCCCACGCCTGTGCTTTTGGAGATGATTGTGAGGGAGCCCTGCTGGCACCCACTGGGACAGCAAAGCTTCCTGGCCAGACTGGCCAGAGCTAACCAAGGACACAGGCCCTGGGATGAGTGATGGCCAAACTGCTGCTCCCGGGGGGGTGAAGTATCCTGCCAAGCCCCAGGGCCTGGTGCGGAGGGCAGCGGACCCTCCGAGTCTGTTGTCGGCGGGAAGCAGCTGCCACCTGCTGAGTCTGGTCCTACTCGGCAGCTTTCTACCGAGCCTGCGTTCAGACTCAAGGGCCTCCTGCTTCACTAAAGAAAGCCTTAGCTTCTACACCAAAATCATCATTTCTCGGGAAATGGGGGGCTCTTGTTCATTTGACAGCATCGCTCACCAAAACAGTCTAGTCTCTTCTCCCCAGGATCTAGGTTTTACGCATTAATTACAGATGAGTTCATGTCCAGTAGCCAAAACTGAGACACATGGTGTAACCAAGGATTTTTATGCTGATTCTACGTATATGAGTGCCACGGAGTTTGTATGTCTCAAGTTGGAGTTTTCAGGACTTTTGAGAGATTGACAGGGACTTATGGGGCAATGGGATGGAATATTTGGAACTAAGAGTGTTTTGGAAAATGTTGGCTGGGATAGGCGAACACACAGTTTTGACCTTTTCTAAACTGTTCTAATTTTCCTTGCAGGTCTGTTTCCAGTGGAGAGGAGAATGCGGGTCAAAGGGAAAGAAATCCCCGATCATCGATCATCGGAGCTCCAGGCTCCTTCCTGCCGTCCCACGTGCAGCAGCTTTATCCTTCTGAGGCCTCCCACCGTGGAGTAAAGCCCAGGCAAAGAGCTTAGAGACACATGGCGTTTAAATATCAAGGCCTTTGCTAATAATTCACGGAGAGAACTTTTGGTCCCAGCCTAAGACTGAGCCCCCAGAAGCTCACCATATTCTGAGGAAGCTCCCAGAACCTAGGCCCCCCAACCCTAACCTGAACACACGTGCTGCGCGCGCGTGTGCGGGGAGACGCGTCGGCACAGCCCATCCCTGCCCGCCGCTGCCAGCCGAGCGCGGTCTCGAGTGGACGCACGCGCAGGCAGGGGCCGCCACCAGCACAGCCAGGAGGGGGCGTCCTGGGCAAGCGGGAGCTCCCCAGAGCCTTGGCAGCGTGTCGTGGGGTTGAGGAAGGGGGGGGGGGG